>NW_012105542.1:2152066-2154884 GCF_000951045.1 Mandrillus leucophaeus
GGAGGCTGAGGCAGGAGAATCGCTTGAACCCAGGAGATGGAGGTTGCAGTGAGCCGAGATCATGCTGTTGCACTCTAGCATGGAAGATAGAGCAAGACTCCGTCTCAAAAAAAAGAAAAGAAAAGAAAAAAAGAATCTAGAAGACTATACCCTGCGCTTAACAGTAGTTAGCAGTGATGAATCAGGTTGGAAACATGGTCTTGGGACGCAAGAGCAGGGTGATGGCGGGGCAGGGCCATAGGTATAGGCTGTTGGGAGGGTCTGGGCAAGAGGTGGAAAGCAAAAATGGGTAGGGGAGGGCTGGGTTTGTTTTGGTATTAGGTTTCTGTGCTATGCTTTTGCATTTCATTCTTGACCTTTGAGAATTGTAGGAATTTCCTAGATAGGTTTCAGTTGTATGCCCTTTCTTGATAAATAGTAGTAGAAGGCAACTATTTATTGCTTTTAGGGTCTTTGGAATATTGTTTATTGATTTTCTGATCCCTTCTTTCTTCCGTAAGGTAACCATGGAGAAAGAGCTGCGGAGCACCATTGTTTTCAATGCCTACAAAAAGGAAATATTTACCACCAACAACGGCTATAAATCCATGCAGAAAAAACTTCGGAGTAATTGGAAGATTCAGAGGTGACCGACCATGTATATTGTTTTCCCTTCTAAATGATATTGTCCTGCTGATAAAGCTGAGAAGTCTTTATTTTCTTATGTAACATAGATTGTTTAGGTGGGAGAAGCTCAATTTAAAGATCATTCAGAATTAGGTCTGGCGCGGTGGCTCACGCCTGTAATCCCAGCACTTTGGGAGGCTGAGGCAGGCGGATCACAAGGTCAGAGATCAAGACTGGCCATCACGGTGGCTGACACCTGTAATCCCAGCACTTTGGGATGCCAAGATGGGTGGATCACGAGGTCAGGGGTTCAAGACAAGCCTGGAAAAGATGGCAAAACCCCATCTCTACTAAAAATTTTTTAAAAATTAGCCAGGCATGGTGGCAAGTTCCTGTAATCCCAGCTCCTTGGGAGGCTGAAGCAGAGAATTGCTTGAACCTGGGAGGCGGAGGTTGCAGTGAGCCGAGATTGCGCCACTGCGCTCCAGCCTGGGCAACAGAGTGAGACTCTGTCTCAAAAAAAAAAAAGAAAAATCAAAACCATCCTGGCCAACATGGTGAAACCCCGTCTCTACTAAAATTACAAAAATTAGCTGGGTATGATGGTGCCTGCGTATAGTCCCAGCTACTCGGGAGGCTGAGGCAGGAGAATCACTTAAACCCAGAAGGCGGAGGTTATAGTAAGCTGAGATCGCGCCACTGCACTCCAGCTTGGTGACAGAGCAAGACTGTCTCAAAAAATAAAAAAATTATTCATAATTAAATAAATTCTTATTGAAAGATCTCTTGGACAGGACGCAGTCGCTCATGCCTGTAATCCCAGCACTTTTGGAGGCTGAAGCAGGCAGATCACTTGAGTTGATGGTGCGTGCCTATAATCCCAGCTACTAAGGAGGTTGAGGGACAAGAATCCCTTGAACCCAGGCAGTGAAGCCTGCAGTGAGCCGAGATCATGCCACTGCACTCCAGCCTGGGCAACAGAGGGAGACTCTGTCAAGAACAAAAACCAAAAAACATTTCTTCTGAAATCAGCAATTAGGATATTATTAAAGCAGCATATTATTAAGTTGTCTTCCAAATCACACACCAAAAAATTATTCTAATTATACACATGTAACTTTTTAAGATTTAGAGGCTTTCTTCATATTTTGACTGAGGTCAATACTAGGGAAAGGAAACATGAGAATTAAATGAGAATAGCTTTGACTTTGTGGATGTGTATGTGTATGTTCTTAATAGGTGAGGATATGTAATCATACGAGCTAATGGTAGGGCTGATTGAATTAGTAGTTGAGGACTTCCTTATGCTTTAGCATGGCTTGATTTGAACACCTTGACTTACTGGAAGTATTTGGACAGAGGACAGATGACTCTGGGGCAGGCCTTAGAGGGAATTCTCACTTTGGGAGAGAGACTGGACCAGTTACGTCTAAGTCCCTTCATCTCTGAGCCTCTGTGGCCTCTGCTTCCAAATAGTTGAGAGACTAAAACAATACATAAATTGATTTAAATTATGGACCTAATATTTGCTTTTAAAATTGTATTTCTAGCTTAAAAGATGAAATCACATCTGAGAAGTTAAATGGAGTGAAACTGTGGATTACAGCTGGGCCAAGGGAAAAATTTACTGCAGCTGAGGTAAGAAATATCCACTAAAGAAGGAATATGGTGAAATGATTAAGAGCCTGGGCTCTGAAATACTGGATCGGAATCCTCCTTCACCACTTACTGTGTGGCCTTAAGGTAGTCACTTCCTCTCTCTTTTCATCATGGAGTTGTGATGATTAACCAAGATGCTTCATGTAAAGTACCAAACGCATAGTGTGGGCCAATTAAATATTAGCCACATTTCTTTTTTTTTTTTTTTGAGACAGTCTCGCTCTGTTACCCAGGCTGGAGTGTAGTGGCGTAATCTCAGCTCACGGCGACCTCCGCCTCCCGGGTTCAAGCAATTCTCCCTGCCTTAGCCTCCTGAGTAGCTGGGACTACAGGTGCCCACCACCACGCCTGGCTAATTTTTGTATTTTTAGTGGCAACGGGGTTTCACCATATTGGCCAGGCTGGTCTCAAACTCCTGACCTTATGCTGCCTACCTCAACCTCCCGAAGTGCTGGGATTATAGGCGTGAGCCACCGCGCCCAGCCACTAGCCACACTTCTTTGCTATATTTTTGCTTTGAAAATAGGAAAATTCTGCTGGGTGCGGTGGCTCA
>NW_012105542.1:2155426-2156217 GCF_000951045.1 Mandrillus leucophaeus
GAAACCCCATCTCTACTAAAAATACGAAAATTAGCCAGGTGTGATGGTGTGCACCTGTAATCCCAGCTACTTGGGAGGCTGAGGCAGGAGAATCACTTGAACCTGGGAGGCGGAGTTGCAGTGAGCAGGGATCGGGTCACTGGACTCCAGCCTGGGCAACAGAGCGAGACTCCATTTCAAGAAAAAAACAGAAAAAAAGCCTGCCATATGATCTAGCAATTCCACTTCTGGGTATATGCCCAAAAGAATGGAAAACCGGATCTCAAAGAGATAATTGCACACCTATTTTCTTAGCAGCACTATTCACAATAGCCAAAATGTGGAAATAGCCCAAGTATCCATCGGCAGATGAATAGATAAGATATGGTATATACATACAATGGAGTATTATTCAGTCTTAAATAGGAAGATAATTCTGATACATGCTACAACATGAATAAATCTTGAGGACATTATGCCAGATGAAAATAAGGCAGACACTAAAAGACAAATACTGTATGACTTCACTTATGCAAGCATGAAGTATGTAGAGTAGTCGAATTTGTAGAGACAGAAAATAGAAGGGTGGTGATTGCCAGGACCTGGGGGAAGTGGGGAATGGAGAGTTGCTGTTTAATAGGTATAGAGTTTCAGTTTTGCAAGATGAAAACAGTTCTGCAGATTGGTTGCCCAACTGTGTGAGTATATTTAATACTGCTGGACTAGGCCAGGCACAGTGGCTCACACCTCTAATCCCAGCACTTTGGTAGGCTAAGGCGGGTGGATCACTTGAGGCTAGGAGTTCGAGACCA
>NW_012105542.1:2157058-2158301 GCF_000951045.1 Mandrillus leucophaeus
ACTAAAAAATACAGAAAACTAGCCGGGCGAGGTGGCGGGCGCCTGTAGTCCCAGCTGCTCGGGAGGCTGAGGCAGGAGAATGGCGTAAACCCGGGAGGCAGAGCTTGCAGTGAGCTGAGCGACAGAGCGAGACTCCGTCTCAAAAAAAAAAAAAAAAAAAGGAATCAATCTAATTATTTCACTTTGTATCAGCTCATCCAATTGGTATAGGTAAAAAAAACTGTAGACTTGGAGTTAGAAGGAATTATTAGAAGTTCCTGATTCCCTCTCTTACTTGCCAAGGGTGACCCAAGGCATAGTAACTGTTAGTGTCTGTTTCCCTATCTGTGTAATGGGGACAATGTTAACATTACAAAATCGTTGGAAAATTTCAGTGAGGTGATATTTGTGAAAGTGCTTTGTAAAGTTTAAAGCATAGTACCCTACCTGTTGTTGCATATGACTTTGTAATTAATTATAGTGAAGGGAATGTGTCTGGTTGTTCCTTTCCTGGATTATCCAGGAAACACAGCTTCCTGGTAGGCTTTGAGAGATGGACTAGTCCTCCATCGTGCTTTGAAGTATCTTTGCCTGTTGGAGTCTCAGATTCTCCTTTATCCTTATTTCCTGTTATGTCCCTTCTCCCTTCTCTCACTCTGCTGTAGCCATACTGACTTTGTTTTCAATCCTTAAATAAGCGAAGCTCGTACTCATCTTAGGGACTTTACACAAGCTAGTCCCTCTTTTAGGAAAACTCTTTCTGAAACTTTTCACTGAGCTAATCTTACTCATTCACATGTGGTTTGGAAAGTTCTGTTTGGGGAATGGGTGTTTAAGTTTATACTAAGTCTTATCAAAATGTCAGTCTCATTGATTTCTTTTTTTTCTTTCTTTTTTTTTTTGGAGACAGAGTTTCGCCCAGGCTGGAGTGCAATGGCACCATCTCATCTCACTGCAACCTCTGCTTCCTGGGTTCAAGCAATTCCCTTGACTCCTTAGTAGCTGGGATTACAGATGCCCGTCACCACACCTGGTTAACTTTTGTATTTTGAGTACAGACAGAACTTCACCATGTTGGCCAGGCTGATCTTGAACTCCTAACCTCAGGTGATCCATCTGCCTCAACCTCCCAAAGTGCTGAGATTACAGGTGTGAGCCACTGTGCCTGGCCTAGTCTCATTGATTTTTTTAGTAGTAATTAAAGAAATAGAGGAGTGGCCGGGCGCGGTGGCTCAAGCCTGTAATCCCAGCACTTTGGGAGGCC
>NW_012105542.1:2158351-2165090 GCF_000951045.1 Mandrillus leucophaeus
GCCCAACTGTGTGAGTATATTTAATACTGCTGGACTAGGCCAGGCACAGTGGCTCACACCTCTAATCCCAGCACTTTGGTAGGCTAAGGCGGGTGGATCACTTGAGGCTAGGAGTTCGAGACCAGCCTGGCCAACATGGGGAAACCCCATCTCTACTAAAAATACAAAAATTAGCTGACGTGGTGGCGCACGCTTATACTCCCAGTTACTTGGGAGGTGGAGGCGGGAGAATCGCTTGAACATGGGAGGCAGAGGTTGCAGTGAGCCGAGATTGCGCCATTGCACTCCAGCCTGGGCGACAGAGACCCTGTCTGAAAAGAGAAAACAAAAAAAACTGCTGAACTATATACTTCAGAATGGTTAAGATGGTAAATTTAGGAAAAGTTAGGTGTGTTTTTTCACAGTCAATAAAACAAAAATCCCAGAACATAGAAAGAGCCATTTTACAGAGAATGGGAAGTACCTTTGTGCTCAGAGAGAATATGGGGAGTAGGGAGGATGAGGCAGGGCAAGGCCAATGTGGTCCTTAGATTGAGGCCAGCCACGGTCTCCTGCTGTTTCTCTGGGTGGTGCCATGGAGAAGAAGTCCAATGGGGAGCATTTCTAGTGTCCTTTGTTTCTCAATTTGATTGCAAGGTGAGCTTCCCCTCTGGGAATGGCATGGAGAGAGACATGATTGTTTGATCAGGTTAATTGACAGAAGGAGTAGGAATTACCATTGGCATTGTGGAGGTAACCAGCAACTCCAACCCACTGAGACCTTGAGGGAAATGTACACACAGAGGGCAGTGGCCTGCAGAGCAACACTCTATTACTTGTTGGGCTTTGGCTCCATCTCCCCATCCACCTAGCGAAGCCAGTGAGAGTTGGCCTGATGTTTGCCAGGAACCAACCAGCCTCGGGAACACAGGGGCATCCAGAGAGAGGGTCAGAACTTGGTGCCTGGGCCTTTTCCCAAGTGGAGATGGGTGCCAGGCCAAGCCTTAGTTTGGGCTTCCAGGGATGGAAGGCTGTCGCATCCAAGAGACACAAGTCCTTCGAGAGGCAAGTTTGATGTAACTTTATCCTAATAAAACGTCCTCTCCTAGACCAGTCCCTGACACCATGCCTTCTCTTTGGAGTTGGAGTGAGGTGGGAAGAAAAGGGAGAAAAGCTATTAGCTTTTTTTCTAGGAACCAGCATGCCCTTGTGTTACAGTTCTTCCAATAGGCTCATGCTGGTGAGATCACTGCTTTCCTTGTCATAGCTGCTGGCCTCCTAGACTGTTACCCCTGGAGAGCTGTGTGATGCCTTTTTCATGTTGGCTTCCAGAAACTTCTGTGACAGGACAGACATCATATGTCTGATATTTGGTGCTAGTATCAGGCTAGAAACTAGGCTGAACAGTCTTCCCTTATTTCCACCTCAACTGCATTAACGCATCAGACTAGCTTTGTGGTGGTATTCAGTTACGACCAGGTAACCACATGGCTGAGACGAGTATTTTCCAGCCCTAACAGACCAGCGTCCACCTATATTACCAGTGCCAACTTTGTTACCCTGAATTGAAATGCAAAGATAATCTAAACCACCACCATTAAAAAAGTAAAGCAATACAGCTTCCTAACTTTAATGTACATAAATTAGAGGATGATTTATGAAAGAATATATGTATTTCAAATTGTAAATGTTTAGGCATATATATACTAGGAGAATATACATATTTCAGTTTGTTAATGCTTGGTCATACATACATTAGAACACTTCTTTATGTTTGACATTTTGAAATAAATGTGTAATAAATGTATAGAATTCCCATGAATGGGATACCTACATATGCAGACTGGAGGAAGTGATGTATTGGCAATTCAAATCATGAGCCGTGTTGCTGTTGGTGATGTGATTTTTCCAAAATACTAACTCTTGGTAAAGTTCTATTAATAAAAAGAGTATAATTCTTCTCTCAGTTTACATGGTAGTTGGGTACCTGGGAATTCAGTATATGTTAAATTGTGCAAAAAATACTTTGTACAGTATTTACGTATAATTTGGGCTGGGCGCAGTAGCTTACTCCTGTAATGCCAGGAGTTTGGGAGGCCGAGGCAGGTGGATCACCTTAGGTCAGGAGTTTGAGATCAACCTGGCCAACATGGTGAAACCTTGTCTCTGCTAAAAATACAAAAATTAGCCGGGTGTGGTGGCAGGCGCCTGTGGTCACAGCTACTCAGGAGGCTGAGGCAGGAAAATCACTTGAACCCAGAAGGTGAAAG
This sequence comes from Mandrillus leucophaeus, assembly GCF_000951045.1. Lineage (NCBI taxonomy): Eukaryota > Metazoa > Chordata > Mammalia > Primates > Cercopithecidae > Mandrillus > Mandrillus leucophaeus. The sequence continues at coordinate 2,160,601 of NW_012105542.1, forward strand.
TTGCAGTGAGCCGAGATTGAGCCACTGCAGCATGGGTGACAGAGCGAGACTTCATCTCAAAAACAATAAATAAATTGGAGTTTGATTTTAGGCTAAGCTTCATTTGTTTGTTTGCTTTTTCTTTTTTAAACCTATGTGACTATCTGAGAAGATAGTCATGTCTTCTCATGTGAAACAGTTCTTTACTGTGTGGGACTGGTCTGAATATTGCAGGACCTTAACTTCCCTGCCCTTCACCCACTAAAATGTCCTTAAACATTAACATTATGGCATTAATATTATGCCGTATTAATATTAATATTATGGTGATCCATAATACATGCTAGATGGTTTAAATGCCTCCACTGAGAGCCACTGGCCTGGATCACCCAGTCTTGATTACATGAAATATCTCACATTTGCTGCCACACTGTAAAACTTAACAGTGTGAATGCATTCTAAGCCAATTTCTAAAATTTAAGTCTGTAAAATTAATCTTTCTTCCTGTTTTTGCCATAAAGAAATAAGAAACCTCCAATTTGTACCAAATATCTGTTCTTTTGTTAGAAGGGTCTCACTTACATGCAGAGCTGGAAACTGGGTCATAATTAATTCGTGGAAGCTCCTTCAACTTTTGCCCATCTGTGTTATTGCACACCACGTCCTTCATGTGTCTTTTTCTTCCAATGCCAGATGGCCAATAGGACACAGTAGATACTAATACTTACTGTATACTCATTGCATTTAGGCAACATGGACAAATCCCAGAACCGCATAATCATAAATACCAAGTCCCAGTAGAATTTCCCAAGTGAAAGCTATGTTCTGAGAATATATATTGCAAACTAGATCTGGCTTGCTGTTATCAGTCATAGAACATAGCATATATTTACGGCTATCTGGGAAGAGGAGTTTGAGAGGAAATCAAAAGGAAGAAAAAGGAAGATGAATTTAGGGAGAGATTCAGTCTGTTGTTCAGGGTCCAGGATCCATGCAGTTATAACCCATTTGTTTTGTTTTTCTGTTGTTGTTCCAAAAAATATTTACTAAGGATCTGTTATGTACCTAGTTATGTGCCAGATTCTAGGACTAACGCTAGGGATCAAAGTCAAATAGCACATGATCTCTCCATTCTAGGAACTGATAGTCTAGGGGAAATGAAACAAATGGACCATCTACTGATAATGATCAATGTTCTAAGTTCCACATTTCTACAGAAGCACAGAAAAGAGGCACTGGATTATTGGGCCCAGAGGAAATGGACTTTGAGCTGATTTTTTTTTTTTTAGACAAGAGTTTTGCTCTGTTGCCAGATTGGAGTGCATTGGTGCATTCTCGGCTCATTGCAACCTCCGCCTCCCAGGTTCAACTGATTCTCCTGCCTCAGCCTCCTGAGTAGCTGGAATTACAGGCATCTGCCAACACACCTGGCTATTTTTTGTATTTTTGGTAGACACGGGGTTTCACCATGTTGGCCAGGCTGGTCTCGAGCTCCTGACCTCAAGTGATCCACCCACGTCAGCCTCCCAAAGTGTTGGGATTACAGGCGTGAGCCACTGTGCCTCACCTTAATTTTGATTTTGAAATAATTCATTTTTTTTATTTTGTTTTGTTTTTTGTTGTGTTTCATTTTTGAGACGGAATCTTGCTCTTTTGCCCAGGCTGGAATGCAGTGGTGCGATCTCAGCTCACTGCAACCTTCACCACCTGGGTTTAAGCAATTCCCCTCTCTCAGCCTCCTGAGTAGCTGGGACTACAGGTGCATACCACCATGCCTGGCTAAGTTTTGTGTTTTTAGTAGACATGGGGTTTCACCATGTTGGCCAAGCCGATCTTGAACTCCTAACCTCAGGTGATCTGCCTACTTGGCTTCCAAAGATTCATTTGTTTTGTTTTTGTTTTTGTTTTTGAGACGGAGTCTCACTCGGTTGCCCAGGCTGGAGTGCAGTGGCGCAATCTTGGCTCACTGCAAGCTCCGCCTCCCAGGTTCACGCCATTCTCCTGCCTCAGCCTCCCGAGTAGCTGGGATGACAGGCACCTGCCACCACGCCCAGCTAATTTTTTTTATTTGTATTTTTAATAGAGTCGGGGTTTCACCATGGTCTCGATCTCCTGACCTCGTGATCCGCCCGCCTCGGCCTCCCAAAGTGTTGGGATTACAGGCATGAGCCACCGTGCCCAGCCAGATTCATTTGTTTTATGCAGTGTGGCGAAGTCAGGGGGAGAGGAAAATTCAGGGAGCATGCAAGAACAAGAGGGCCTTGCTGTGGCAAAGCTAGTCTGGGCAGTAGTTTCCAAAGTAGGATGCATGTGATCAATCAATGGGGTGCCAGAAGGAAATTACGTTTATTATTCATATTTTCATTACCCTTAAAACATTTTCTTTTTGAGAGTTGTTTTAAATTATGAAGTGCATATTTTGTATAGAGATACATACATATTGGATGTATTTATATACATGTTCAGATTTTTTTCTGCTGGAGCGCTTGATGAAGAGAGTTAAGAAACTGTTTGTCTGGACCACCCACCCCAGATTTTCTCAGGCTAGACCAGCAAGATCAACCCTAGATTTTTCTCCCATCCCCAGCTTTGTGAAAACAAGAGAGAGCTTCCAGGAGATAAACAGAAAACATGCATTTCTGTCTATGGTTTAGTTGGTCAATGACCTTGAACAGAATTCCTCCCAGGTGTGGTATGAAATGTGTTCATCCTGATATCCTCTGTGGGCCATCAAGAGAAGGCATTGTCTAAATTAGTGGTTCTTAACCAGGGGTGATTCTATTTCTTCTTCTCCTGAGGGAATGTGGCAATCTCAAGAGACATTTTTGGTTAGTAGGTGGAGACCAGGGGTGCCTCTGAATGGAGAACTGAGCGCTTCCTTTAGTTAAGTTTTTCACTTTTGACTTGCTGTCTGATAGCTTTGAAACTGTAAGTTTACTTTGAGTATTTTGGAGCTTTATGCTCAGAGACAAGCTTGGAGATCCTACATAGAGAGTACTTTTTATCTCATATACATTTATATGTAAATGCCTTATAGATTTGAAGTATTTATTTTTCATCTAGTTAAGATCTTATGGTATTTCGGGCAAAAATCTTTTGAGTATATTCATAGATTGCTTTTTTCCTTTGTGTAGTTTGAAATCCTGAAGAAATATCTTGACAGCGGTGGAGATGTCCTTGTGATGCTAGGAGAAGGTGGAGAATCCAGATTTGACACCAATATTAACTTTTTACTGGAAGAATATGGAATCATGGTTAATAATGGTAATTAGTATTATTATTTTCAGTAGAGGCAGTAATTTTCTGTCTATTATTTTATATCATAGTCCTCTAGGTCCAGTGGCATAATGGAAAAAGCCCTGGGCTGTGTATGCATGTTTTAATGTTCCATTCTCATCAACAGTCTGAGCCTCCTAGGTTTGGGCTGCTTCCATTTATAAAGTGAGATGGATTGGAACCAAGTTCCAGGGTGCCTTTCAGGTCAAAATTGGTATGAGTCTATAATATCAAACTTATTTCTAACCTAAAATATACCTCCTTCTGTTTTTCCCTCATAGATGCTGTGGTTAGAAATGTATATCACAAATATTTCCATCCTAAAGAAGCTCTAGTTTCCAGTGGAGTCTTGAACAGGTAAGCATGTTGAAAGCAGAAATATCTTGGCCAGGTGTCGCTGCTCACGCCTGTAATCCCAGCACTTTGGGAAGCCAAGGCTGACGGATCGTTTGAGATCAGGAGTTCAAAACCGGCCTGGCCAACATGAAACCCCATCTCCCCATCTAAAAATACAAAAAAATTAGCCAGGCATGGTGGCAGGCGCCTATAATCCCAGCTACTCGGGAGGCTGAGGCAGGAGAATCGCTTGAGCCTGGGAAGCAGAGGTTGTATTGAGCTGAGATTGTGACATTGTACTCTGGCCTGGGTGACAGAGCGAGACTCCGTCTCAAAAAAAAAATAAAGCAGAAATATCCTTACACATAACTCTCATTTCTTCTACATAAATCTTCCCTCATCTCTTCTCACACATTCTTTTCACTGCCCCTTCTTCTTTCTTTTTTTATGTTATTATAATTTATTTTACTATATTACTACTCATTCATCAAATTATTTTTCTTCATCTTTTGAAACTTACTTCACATTCAACTTACTTTTTATTTTTATATATATATGTATGTATTTTTTGAGACAGAGTCTTGCTCTGTTGCTGAGGCTGGAATGCAGTGGTGGGAACACAGTTCACTGCAGCCTTGACCTCCCAGGCTTAAGCAATCCTCCCACCTTAGCCTCATATTTACTGTGCTAATGAATACAGTGTGAAATTCTCAAATTTTTTTTGTTTACTAGATTTTAATTTTTCTTCTTCAAGGGAAATTAGCCGAGCTGCAGGAAAGGCTGTGCCTGGGATCATTGATGAGGAAAGCAGTGGAAACAATGCCCAGTGAGTGTGTTTTCTGATGCCACATGAGGAGGATGTATCATTTTGAAGAGTCTTCTTTTTCAAAATGAAAAGA
>NW_012105542.1:2170810-2173320 GCF_000951045.1 Mandrillus leucophaeus
CCCGGGAGGCGGAGCTTGCAATGAGCTGAGATCCGGCCACTGCACTCCAGCCTGGGCGACACAGCGAGACTCCGTCTCAAAAAAAAAAAAAAAAGAAATAGAGGAGTGTAAATAATAGCAGATAGGCCAGGCACAGTGGCTCACACTTGTAATCCCAGCAGTTTGGGAGGCTGAGGCAGGTGGACCACCTGAGGTCAGGAGTTCGAAACCAGCCTGACCAACGTGGTGAAACCCCATCTCTACTATAAATACAAAAATTAGCTGGGCGTGGTGGTGCGCGCCTGTAATCTCAGCTACTTGGGAGGCTGAGGGTTGGGAATTGCCTGAACCCGGGAGGCAGAGGTTTCTGTAAGCTGAGATTGCGCCATTGCACTCTAGCCTGGGCGACAAGAGCAAAATTCCATCTCAAAATAATAATAATAATAATAATAATAATAATAGCGGATAGTTTTTATCTTACTTCTCAAGTGTCCATTCTCCCTTATGCCTTGAGAATCACTTTCCATTGATTGCATTTGGGGAAAGTGTTGGGGATAGATGTGTGTTGACCTCCATATGACTATTTCTCCCCTCTCCCTTTTCTTTCTCCATGGACAACTGCTTGTTTTCTTCTACTTCTGGCCCAGAGATCGTGGGCTGTAATCCACCTTGCTGGGATACTGCTGAAGTAAGGGTAGAAGGCGGGGTTTGGAGAATGTGGGCCAGGTACCACTTCTCTTTCATGGTATGATAACAAAGTCATAGGGTAGATGAGACTTCACTGAAGGAATGGGGAAGATTAACACCGGAGGCAGACCGAGCCCAGTGATTTACGCTTGTAATTCCAGCACTTTGGTAGGTCAAAGTGGGCAGATTGCCTGAGCTCAGGAGTTCAAGACCAGCCTGGGCAACATGGCGAAACCCTGTTTCTACAAAAAATATAAAAATTAGTTGGTGTAGTGGCATGCACCTGTGGTCCCAGCTACTCAGGGCGCTAAGGCAAGAGAATCGCTTGAGCCCAGGAGATTGAGGCTGCAGTGAGCCATGTTCATGCCACTGCACTCCAGCCTGGGCAACAAAGTGAGATAAAAAAACAAAACAAAACAATCAAACAAAATCACTGGAGGGAAATAATTTTAAACTTAAGCTAAAAAGAATTTTTGTGGTCTAAAGAAAAAGGGAAATTAAAATCTCTATGAGGTACTCCTCGTGGGTGCTTCCATGTTTCTAACCTTATGCTCTGGTCTTGAGATCTCTGTTTCTCTCCATTCTGAGAGCACTTCCTTCAAGCTTTGCAGAGCTCCATCTTTCAGTAAAACCCTAGCCCCTCCTGCATGGGTTGGCCTTACCCCAGGATCTGCACCGCGCCTTTGCTCCTCTATCCCACACCCTCTCCAGGAGTACCTCGCCCCAGGTCAGACCAATTCACTCTAGATAATCTAAGACAAGTCTTTGTTAGGACAGTGGAGAGTAGAAGGGACTGCAAAGCAGATCTGTGTAGAAGTGTCCATCGTAGCGTATATTTATGCCTCTGTCCATGTGACATTCAACTGGTAACATGCCCTTCCAGTGACAGACATTCATTCTTAGATATAGCACCAGCCAAACCCAAGGAAGAAGAATGTATTTACCACTAAGATGTTATTATGCAGAGCAGCTGGAGTTCAGTTCTTGGATGAGGCCCCATCCTTTTCCTCCTTCCTCCATCAGGGGCTAGTTTAGTTCTCCCAGTAACAGTCATTTCCACTTTCCTATGAATTTACTTTCATGTTTGTTAAAATGCTTTATTAAATGTGTAGCTAGAGTTGTCCCAGTTTTTAAGTTAACAAACCAAAGCTTAGAAAAAATTTTGTTTGATAATGAATCAAAGAGTGTTACTCGGCTGAGCGCAGTGGCACACACCTGTAATCCCAGCAGTTTGGGAGGCCGAGGCAGGCATATCACTTGAGGCCAGGAGTTCAAGACCAGCCTGGCCAACATGGTAAAACTCTGGCTCTACTAAAAATACAAAAATTAGCTGGGCGTGATAGCAGGCGCTGAGGCTGGAGAACAACTTAAACCTGGGAGGCGGAGGCTGCAGTGAGCCAAGATCACACCACTGCACTGCAGCCTGGGTGACAGAGTGAGACTGTTTCAAAAAAGCGTGTTACTGAAGAAACATTGAGATTACTTTCAGAATTTTTGTATTCGTATTTTTAAAATTTGAATGTGTTTCTTTAATTTCTTACAGGGCTCTCACCTTTGTGTATCCTTTTGGTGCCACATTGAGTGTCATGAAACCAGCAGTGGCTGTTCTGTCTACAGGTTCTGTCTGCTTCCCACTTAACAGACCCATTCTGGCTTTCTATCACTCAAAGGTACAGCCTTTCTTAAATGTGGGTATAGATATTATTTTTATTGTTGAAATAAAAACTACCTGACCATTTCCAGAAGGCTTTTATATATTTTCTCATTGGTCATCCTGCCAGTCCTGCAAAGGAATATCTCAGCTATATACATTTTGCTTATGGGGAAACAGTGGATTGTCCAGT
>NW_012105542.1:2174960-2176190 GCF_000951045.1 Mandrillus leucophaeus
ATTACAGGTGTCCACCACCACACCCAGCTAATTTCTGTATTTTTAGTAGAGATGGGGTTTCACCATGTCAGTCAGGCTAGTCTTGAACTCCTGACCTCAGGTAATCCACCTGCCTCAGCCTCCCAAAGTGCTGGGATAAGTGAACATCTTTGTATGTACAGTTTTGTGCACTTGTGGTAGTATTTTTTAGGGTAAATTTCTCAGCATTGAAATTTCTGGGTCAGAGATCTTCCAACAGATGGGTTACCAAATGTAGTGTATTACCAGATGTCTCTCAGGGAGGTGGTACCACTTACAGTCCCTATGAGCACACCCCTTTTTCCTCTCTTGCCAGTACGGAGTATTCTAGTAAACATGGTATCTGTTTCTTTAAATTTGCATTTTTAAAAATTATTAGTGCATAGGATGACCTTTAAAGTCTACTGGCTGATTGTATTTTTTCTGTGAATTTCATGTTCACTGCTTTTTGGCCATTTTTCTATTGATGATTTGTCTTTTTGCATTCATTTATAATGCCTCCATACTTTGAAATATTTTACCCAATAAAAATTGACATTTTTATGTAATTAAAGCATGTTACAAAGTTTTAGTAGTGAAAATAATGTGGTCCGGTTACTGTGGCTCACCCCTGTAATCCCAATACTTTGGGAGGCTGAGGCAGGCAGATCACTTGAGCTCAGGAGTTCAAGACCAGCTTGGGCAACATGGCAAAACCCTGGCTTTACAAAAAAATACAAAAATTTAGCCGGGCATTGGTGGCTCACACCTGTATTCCCAGCTACACGGGAGACTGAGGCTGGAGAATTGCTTGAACCCGGGAAGCAGAGGTGGCAGTGAGCTGAGATCGTGCCACTGCACTCCAGCCTGGGTGACAGATGAGACCCTGTCTCAAAAAATATGTAAATAAAATGAAATTAAAAAATAAAATAATGTGATTGGCTGTGTGCAGTGGCTCACACCTATAATCCTAGCACTTTGGGAGGTCGAGATGGGCCGATGGGTTGAGGCCAAGAGTTCAAGACCAGTCTGGGCAACATAGTGGGACCCTGTCTCTACAAAAAAAAAAAAACTTTAAAGATGAGCCATATGTGGTGACACAAACCCATAGTCCCAGCTACTCTAGAGGCAGAGGCAGGAGGATTGCTTGAACCCAGAAGGTCGAGGCTGCAGTGAATCATGATCATGCCACTATACTGCAGCCTGGGTGACAGAGCACGACTGTCTCAAAAA
>NW_012105542.1:2176240-2176876 GCF_000951045.1 Mandrillus leucophaeus
CTTTTGTTTCTGGTTACAAAAATAATCAGAATTTGAACAGTTCAAGAGGAAAAAAAGTAGAAGCTCTGCACTGTAAGTCCATGCTCCTCCCCTTGAAGGTAGTCTTAATAATATAGTATTTAGGCCCGGCACGGTGTCTCACGCCTGTAATTCCAGCACTTTGGGAGGCCGAGGCGGGTGAATCACCTAAGGTCAGGAGTTTGAGATGAGCATAACCAACATGGCAAAATCCCATCTCTACTAAAACTACAAAAATTAGCCAGGTGTGGTGGTGTGCGCCTGTAGTCCCAGCTACTCGGGAGGCTGAGACAGGAGAATCATTTGAAACCTGGAGGTGGAGGTTGCAGTGAGCCCAGATTGCACCACTGCACTCCAGCCTCGGCAACAGAGCAATACTCCATATAGTATTTAGATTTCTAGGGGTTTTTTTTCCATTTATAAAGTTATAGGTAAGTACCTCTTCCTTTTTAATGACTGGATTAAATTGGATCTATCCCAGTTTATCTAACCAACTCCCTATTATTGGACATTTAAGTAGTTTATAATGCTTTTCTTTAATAATACCACCTGATGTTTGTCAAACATTGACTGTGTGACAGGCATGTATTACCTCATTTAATCCTTACAACTCTGGAA
>NW_012105542.1:2176926-2178834 GCF_000951045.1 Mandrillus leucophaeus
AAAAATGTATGGAATGTGTGTATTTATATCTCTTGACATCTCTGGCTTAGTGTAATTCTTTTCCTGGGGAAATTATAACTATGCCTGTTCCCTGTATGTGATGTAGCTAGAAAAACCGATTTCATTTTGTAGTTTTACTATTGAACTGGTTTTCTCATTACAAAAGTAGTATGTGCTCATTGTTGGGCTGGGTGTGGTGGCTCACAACTGTAATCCCAGCACTTTGGGAGGTCAAGGCGGGCGAATCACTTGAGGTCAGGAGTTCGAGACTAGCCTAGCCAACATAGTGAAACCCTGTCTCTACTAAAAATACAAAAATATTAGCCCAGCATGATGGTGAGTGCCTGTAATCCCAGCTACTCCAGAGACTGAGGCAAGAGAATCGCTTGAACCCTGGAAGCGGAGGTTGCAGTGAGCCAAGATCATGCCACTGCACTCCAGCCTGGGCAGTGGAGCAAGACAAGCCTGGGCAGTAGAGCAAGACACTGTCGCCAAAAAAAAAAAAAGTAATATTGTAGAAATGTTACAATAATTGTAGAAAAATTGAACAATACAGAGATAAAGCAGAAGAAAAAAATTCCCCCATTGCACTACTCCAAGACTCTAAGACAGCCCAGGTTGACATATTCTTCACTCTCTCCCACTTTTGCTTTGCCTTATTTTTATTTATTTGCCTCACAAGCTTTAAAGTAGGATAGCTATACAATTTATGCTATAGGTCAAGCGTGGTGGCTCATGCCTATAATCTTAGCACTTTGAGAGGTTAAGGAGGTAGGATCACTTGTGGCCAGGAGTTTGAGACCAGCCTTGGCAACATAACAAGACCTGTCTCTACAAAAAAGTTAGCTGAGTGTGGTGGTGTGCTCCTGTAGTCCTGGCTACTTGGGAGGCTGAAGCAGGAGGCTCACTTGAACCCAGGAGTTCGAGGCTACAGTGAGCCATGATTGTGCCACTGCACTCCACCCTGGGAGACAGAGTGAAACCCTGTCTCTAAAAATGGGAAAAAAAAAATTATACTTTTTTTTTAACCCAATGATTTGTTGGAAGCATTTTCCCATGTTACTGAAAACCCTTTATAATATGAAATTTAACTGCCGAAGAAGGTTCCGTCATTCTGAATTACTTTTTTGTGAACATTTGGATTTATTTCTAATTTTTTGTGACTTTAACTACACAACTGTGCATAGAATTTTTTATGTTTCAGACTGCTTTTGTTGCATATGTTAATAGTTTCAACAACAATGTGTAAAAGAACTTATTTCACTAAAATTTGACCAGCACTGTTTATATCATTTTTTCATATTTATTTATCTGATAGGCAAAAGTACTTTGTTTTTATTTGTTAAAAATTACAAGTATTGAAAATCTTTCTTATTAACCAGTTGTTATTTTATGACTCATGCTTGTGCCTTAGTTTTCTTTTTTTTTTTTTTGTGACGGAGTCTCACTCTGTCGCCCAGGCTGGGGTGCAGTGGTGCGATTTTGGTTCACTGCAACCTCCACTTCCCAGATTCAAGTGATTCTCGTGCCTCAGCTTCCTGAGTAGTTGAGATTACAGGCATGCACCACCATGCCTGGCTAATTTTTGTATTTTTAGTAGAGACGGGGTTTCGCCATCTTGGCCAGGCTGGTCTCGAACTCCTGACCTCAAGTGATCCACCTGCCTCGCTCTACTAAAGTGCTGGGATTACAGGCGTGAGCCACTGCGCCCAGCCTTGCTTTAGCTTTCTTTGAGACTGAATCTTACTCTGTTGCCCAGGCTGGAGTGCAGTGGCACGATCTCAGTTCACTGCAACCTCACCTCCCCGGTTCAAGCAATCATCCCGCCACAGCCTCCCAAGTAGCTGTGGGAGTACAGGCGCATGCCACCACCCCCAACTAATTTTTGTATTTCTTTTTTTTTTTTTT
>NW_012105542.1:2180434-2188269 GCF_000951045.1 Mandrillus leucophaeus
AGGTGGGAAGCTGGCAGTGCTTGGTTCATGTCACATGTTCAGTGATCAATATTTGGACAAAGAAGAAAACAGCAAAATCATGGTAAGCTATTTGTTTCATCACATGAATGTACAATGTGTAAGTATTATTTTCATGTCATTTTAAAAAATACTGGTAAGTTTATTTGCTCATTTAAAACCAGCTACTCAGAACCCAGTCTATGCCAGGCACTGAGAATACAAAGTTGAGTCAGGCATAGTCCCTGCTTTGGAAAAGTTTGTAATACATTGAGAGAGAGAGAGACAAATTAGAAAACCCAGAAGGGTGTTTCTGAGCATGTCAGGTGGGGTGGGAGCTGAGCCTGGAGAAGCAGAGAGGAACAAGCTCAACAGCAGTATCACGTGTGAGACCGAGGAGCTCGAACTTGATGCTGAAAGCCACAGGGAGCCCTTGGGTTTTCAGCAGCCTTGGGCATAGCCAGGTCTGTGTTTCTTCTTTTTGTTGTTGTTATTGTTTATGAAAGAACTTCTGGAATGTTTTGGAAAGATTTTTCTGTCAGTTGCGTGGAAGGTGGAGAGGAGGAGGCAGCCTAGAGCCAGTTAGGAAGGCGGTGGTGTCACCAGGCAAGGAAGAATAGGGACCTGAGTATTGGCAGTGAAGATGTGCGTGGAGAGGAGGGGCCGGTGGCATGGAATGGGAATTAGGAAGGGTTCTGTAGAGGACCACTCACTGGCTGATGTGGCAAATAAAGACATTGCAATTTTGTCAAAAAAACACCCAGGGAACATGTCTTATGGAGGATAGCAGAGTGGGGAAGCACATGTCTGTACAGCACGTGTCAGAGCTGTCCATTGGTGATTCCAGTGAGAGAAAGAAACGCCCGCCAAACTTTTTCCTTCATAAAATAGATTACTTCAGCCTTATAATTGTTATATTGGGAGATTGATTAAGACCTTATTTCTGTGGAATTTACATGAAGTTTCAGCGTCTCTAGATACATTATGGGAGATCTAGATATTCTACTTTTTTTTTTTTTGACATGGAGTCTCTCTCTGTTGCCCAGGCTGGAGTGCAATGGCACCATCTTGGCTCACTGCCACCTCCACTTCGCCGGTTCAAGCGATTCTCCTGCCTCAGCCTCCTGAGTAGCTGGGATTACAGGCGTGCGCCACCACATCAGGCTAATTTTTGTATTTTTAATAAAGACAGGGTTTCACCATGTTGGCCAGGCTGGTCTGGAACTCCTGACTTCAGGTGATCCATCCGCCTCAGCCTCCCAAAATGCTGGGATTACAGACATGAGCCACCATGCCCGGCCTAGGTATTCTACTTTTCAAAAGTTTTAATTTCAGACTGTCATCACAGTAAACAGGGATTAATTCAGGATTGTGAACAAATGTTAATAAATTTTAGCTTGTGGCTAGAGGTTAGAGTGCTTAAAGATAAATTATAAATTTCTGATAATAAAAGTTGCATTATGCTGGGCACAGCAGCTCATGCCTATAATCCCACCACTTTGGGAGGCCGAGACAGGCGGATCACCTGAGATCAGGAGTTTGAGGGCAGCCTGACCAACATGGTGAAACCCCATCTACTAAAAATACAAAAATCAGCCGGGCCTGGTGGCAGGCGCCTGTAATCCCAGCTACTTGGGAGGCTGAGATGGGAGAATCATTTGAACCCAGGAGGCGGAGGTTGCAGTGAGCCAAGATCACACCACCACACTGCAACCTGGGCAACAGAGCGAGACTCTGTCTCAAAAAAGAAAATAAATAAAAAGTTGCATTAAGGTGACAAAAACCTTTGAGTTCTCATATGATTTCAAGGCTGGCTACCCTTTTCTGAATCACTGCTTTAATCTTTTTTCCTTTATCATTTTTCTTGATTTAATTCTCTAGTCCTGACCTTCAGCTTTTTCAAATAACCAACTGTCCTAATTATGTACTTTTTTTTTTTTAGGATGTTGTTTTCCAGTGGCTCACAACAGGAGACATCCACCTAAACCAGATTGATGCCGAAGACCCAGAGGTAGACACTGCGAATTATTAGAAACTTTCAAATGAAAAATGAGTCGAGCTTCTCAGTATCACTTCTAACAGCTCAAAAGGAATACACATCTGTCTTACCTCATCTGTAAGACAAATGGAAAGAAAGGATGATTGGGGGGATGAAGGCCATATTGTAAAAAATAAGTCAATAAACAAAATATGTAATTAATCATAGAATTAATTGGAGGGGAACATACATACATACAGTATGTATATAAATTAGAATTTAAATTATGGGCACTCTGGCCCAAACTTTCAAAATGAGCATCTGCAGAAAAATACTTTTTTCAGAAGTATGAAATTTTCTCATGAAGAAACAAAGACTATCAGAATTTATGTTGTAAACTATAATTTTGTCGCCTTTAGATTTAACAATTCTAAAGGCATTATGATAATATTCATCAGACAAGTGAGAGTGGTGAAACCAGCACAGCGAAATCACCACTGGCTCTTGGACCTTATACAGGTTCTTTCTGACCATTTTTCATCCTAGTTTTCTTTATTTTTTAAAAAAATTTATTGTATTGAGATGGAGTCTCGCTCTGTTGCCGAAGGCTGGAGTGTAGTGGCGCAATCTCAGCTCACTGCAACCTCCATCTCCTGTCCAAGTGATTCTCCTGCCTCAGCCTCCTGAATAGCTGGGATTACAGACGTGAACCACCATGCCTGGCTAATATTTGTATTTTTAGTAGAGGCAGGGTTTCACCATTTTGACGAGGCTGGTCTCAAACTCCTGACCTCAAATGATCCACCTGCCTCAGCTTCCCAAAGTGCTGGGATTACAGGCGTGAGCTCCCCGGCCCAGCCTTCTGGTTTTCTTATCTGTGAACAGGGGATGCTAATACCTGTGTTCTCTGCCTCACAGGATGATTATGCGGGCTAAGTTAATAGATGGTAATGTGTCAGGCATTGTATGCCATATACTTCCACATAAGTCATCTTATTTAATCCTCTCAACTGCCCTGGGAGGCAGGTGGTCTTATTCTCATTTTATAGATGAGGAAACTGAAATCCTTCAAGATCGCAGTGTGTTCAAATGGCAGGCAAGTGCAGAGCCAGGATCCAAATCCAGGTCTCCTAATTCAAACTCTACTTATCCTACAATTGTTTCTCTATTTCTTAAACTCTGAAATGTCAGGAAAATAATTTCCTGGCCATTGGTCATGGGAGGTAGGTGAGAAGACAGTCAAAGATGGCTGTCCACTGACTGCTTCCTCCCTCACCTAAGGACATGGCTTCTCAGAGACTGATTTGGGTTAGGAAACAGGAGAGCTGCATGTCTAAAGTATTTCCTTATATGGAAACATTAAGCATATGGATATTTTGCTTCATTATTTAAGTGTAATATATTTAACTACTCATGGCCAGTTGCGGTGGCTCACGCCTGTAATCCCAGAACTTTGGGAGGCTGAGGCGGGTGGATCATGAGGTCAGGAGATTGAGCCCATCCTGGCTAACATGGTGAAACCCTGTTTCTACTAAAAAATTAAAAAATTAAAAAAAAATTAGCCAGGCGTGGTGGCGAGCGCCTGTAGTCCCAGCTACTCAGGAGGCTAAGGCAGGAGAATGGCATGAACTGAGATCGCGCCACTGCACTCCAGCCTGGGTGGCAGAGTGAGACTCGTCTCAAAAAATATATATATATATGTGTGTGTGTGTGTGTTTGTATATATATGTATACATATGTGTATATATGTGTATACATGTATATGTGTATACATGTGTATACATCTGTGTGTGTATACATATACATATATGTGTGTATGTATATATATGTATATGTATACATATATATTTACCCACTATCCTGTTGGCAGGCATTTAGGTTTTCCTGGTCTTTTACTGTCACTAGTCCACAGCATGTGTCATGACTGAGGGCTCTCAGCAATGCTAGAGGGATGTCCTTGGCTAGGGGAGAAGGACTGGTATCTAGTGTACCGGTGGAAGAACTGTCTGTACTGGTGTCACAGGTACTCTGGCATGTACCAGGAGGAAAGAAGCAGATAGGGCCTGGATGCTAGTGGGTAGGTACATGTTATGGTGGGAGCTTGTGGACTTTCTTTCGTGATTTCCTCTATTTTCTTACTAAAATAGAAAATAGGGTCATTGCTAAAATGGTGAAAAGGAAAACCAGTTTTTTTTTTGAGACAAAGTCTTACTCTGTCACCCAGGCTGGTATGAAGTGGTTTGATCATGGCTCACTGCAGTGTTGACCTCCTGGGCTCAGGTGATCCTCCCACCTCAGCCTCCTAAGTAGCTGAGACTACAGGCACACACCACCATGCTCAGCTAAATTTTTTTGTATTTTTGTAGTGACAGGGTTTTGCCATATTGCCCAGGCTGGTCTCCAACTCCTGGGCTCAAGCGATCCGCTCACCTCAGCCTCCCAAAGTGTTGTGGGTGTGAGCCACTGCACCCAGCTGGGAAAATCATTTTCATGGCTGAACTGGAAAAAGGGGAGTATTGTCTAGAAGAAGGGGAAAGTGGGTAGACTACAGAGATGTAGTTGTTTGCTGAGTGCTCAAGATCAGAGATCATGAAATTAAAAGACCAGTTGACAGGGTTGTGTGTTTCTCCAGCTGTGTTCAGCCATGTGAGTACTGGTGTAATTGGAGAGTTGGATTTAGCCAGTGCTGGGGTTTAGCCAAGTTAATTTTGTTCCTCTTTCCACATAAATTAGCTTAGTTAAGGTTTAGTGGTCAGTGATCATGAACAGTAAAATTTCTTGGCAAGAGAGTATAAATGTTGCAGATTTAGACCTGAGACGGGAGATTTGACAGAATAAATGCTTGTTCTTGCTCTGCTGAAAGGAATCCTCTTGTGGGTTTCAGATTTCTGATTACATGATGCTGCCCTACACAGCCACCCTATCAAAGCGGAATCGAGAGTGTCTCCAGGAGAGCGATGAGATCCCGAGGGACTTTACTACCCTCTTTGACCTGTCCATCTTCCAGCTGGATACCACCTCCTTCCACAGTGTCATCGAGTCAGTACCTGTGGGCCTCTGAGCTACACTGCACTCTATTCTGAGTGTTTGGTTTGGAAACATGAGCCTGGGAACGGGAGTTAGGGTTATAGTAAATGTGGCATGCAGAACATGTTCTCAGATCTATGATGAGGTCAACAAAGAAACTGGGCTGGGTATGAGGGGTTGATGTAGGGAACTGCCAGAGGTTATTACCCCTGCGTGTTCCAGATTCTGGACCAGGCATTTAGGGTGACCAGCTTGTTTCATTTTTCCCCAGACTTCTCCTGGTTTTAGCACAGAGAGTCCCAAGTCCCAGGGGCACCCTCAGTAAATGGAGATGGTTGGTCACCCCCATTTCTCCCTGGGTATCTGGGCAACTGGTAATGCTATTAACTGGCACTAAGAATGGAGGAAAAGGAAAATTAGCCAGGCGTGGTGGCAGGCTCCTGTAGTCCCAGCTACTCAGGAGGCTGAGGCAGGAGAATGGTGTGAACCCGGGAGGTGGAGCTTGCAGGGAGTCGAGATTGCTCCACTGCACTCCAGCCTGGGCGACAGAGCAAGACTCCGTCTCAAAAAAAAAAATGCAGGAAAAGGAAAGATACATGGGCTGTGTTCTGGGCACTTTCAGTCTAGTGCAGATGTGCAGGTGTAACTACGAGTTTAAAGATGAAAAGGTCTGTAAGGCCATTAGGGAAGCTGTGGGATGGGATGAGGACATCAGGGACAGCACAAGAATAGGAATTGGCCTTGAGACAGGACCTCACAACTTTCAGTGCTTGAGAGGCAGGAGAAGAGGGCCAAAGACCGAAGCTGGGGAAAAGCAGTTATATGTACAGGATGGCGGGCAGCATCTTGAAGGGCAAGAAGGAGAGGAGAAAATGACACAAGCAGAGGGGTTCAGAGAGGGGCCAGGGCTCATCTTCACTATTTCTAATCTGAATTTCACTACTCAGGGAGAAAATTTGGTTAGCTTGTCTTCCTTTCCCACCCCCCTGTATCCGGAGACCAAGAGCCATGCCTTATCAACCTGGAATCCTCATTGCCTAAGACCCAGAGCCCAGCACATCCTGGGCATTTGGGGGATGTTTGTGGAATTAACATGCTGCCATTCTCCCCATGCTTTGCTTATACATCCACTCAGCAAATATTTGTGGCACAACTACTGTTCCAGGATCTTGGGATGCTTCAGGGACCTCAATAATGAAAATCTTTGCCCTTTTGTAGTTTATTATCTAACAAAACAGACAGGCATCAAGACATTTCTATATGTGTGATGTAAATTAAAGAACATGTTAGAAGATGATTACATACGTCAAGCAGAATACTGGGGAAGGGGAGTGCCAGGCACATTGCATTTTTAATAGGGTGATCAGGCCAGGCGCGGTGGCTCACGCCTGTAATCTCAGCACTTTGGGAGGCCGAGGTG
Source organism: Mandrillus leucophaeus (assembly GCF_000951045.1). Classification (NCBI taxonomy): domain Eukaryota; kingdom Metazoa; phylum Chordata; class Mammalia; order Primates; family Cercopithecidae; genus Mandrillus; species Mandrillus leucophaeus. The sequence goes on from NW_012105542.1 coordinate 2,186,857, forward strand.
GGACAATCATGAGGTCAGGAGTTCGAGATCAACCTGGCTAACATGGCAAAACCCCATATCTACTAAAAATACAAAAATTAGCTGAGCACGGTGGCAGACACCTTGAAACATGGAGTGGTGAAAACGCAGTGCCAGAGTTCAGTTAGGCTTTAAATCCCAGCTACTCAAAGGCTGAGGCAGGAGAATCATTTGAACCCAGGAGGCAGAGATTGCAGTGAGTCAGGATTGCACCATTGCACTCCAACCTGGGTGACAGGGCAAGACTCCATCTCAAAAAAAAAAAAAAAAAAATAGGGTGATCAAGATGACTTCATTGAAAAGGTGATATTTGTGGAAAAACTTGAAGGAGGTGAAGAATTTAGCCTTGTGGCTATCTGAGGGAAGAGTATTCTGGGCACAGGAAACAGCCAGTCCTAAGACTGCAAGACGGAGGAATGCTTGATATATTCTAGGAAGAGCAACAAGGCCATTGTGGCCACTGCAGAGTGAGTAGGGATGAGAATGGTGGGAGATCAGGCCTGGCCTACTTGTTTGCCTCTGCAAGGACTTCCTGGGCTTTCACTCTGGGTGAAAAGAGGAGCCACTGGGAGTTCTGAGCAGAGGGGTGGCATAATGACTTCCTTTTATCCTGAATGTCAAGGAGCAAGAGTGGAGTTGGGGCCTGAAGGGAGCTGTCGCAGTAATTCAGGCATGAGATGATGCTGGCACCAGCCAGACGGGAGCAGTGGAGGTAGTGAGAAATGGTCTGATTCTGGATGTATTTGGAAGGTAGAGGCAACAAGATGTGCTACACAGCTAGGATGTGGGAGGTGAGAGGGAGAAAGCTTGGTCTGAGCAGTGAGAAGGATGAAGTTGGCCAGGGATGGTGGCTCACACCTGTAATCCCAACACTTAGGCCGAAATGGGAAGATCTCTTGAGCCCACAAGTTCAAGACCAGCTTGGGCAACATAGGAAGACCCCATCTCTACAAAAAAGCAAAAAATTACCCAGGTGTGGTGGTGCACACCTGTAGTCCCAGCTACTTGGGAGGCTGAGGTGGGAGGATTGCTTGAGCCCCAAAGGTTAAGGCTGCAGTGACCCACTCCAGCCTGGTCAACAGAGAGAGAACTTATCTTTAAAAAAAAAAAAAAAGTTACAATAACTGAGTTGAGAAAGACTGTGAGTAGATTTTGCAGGAAGAGCAGAAGTTCAGTTTGAGGTATATGGAGTTCAGATGTCAATGAAGTTTCCAGATGGTGTTGAGTAGCAGTTTTATATGTTAACCTGGTGGTCAGAAGAGATATCTGAGCTATACATTTAATGTGGGAGTTTGGGGGCACATCTGTATCTGTATTTCATCTAAAGCACACAGCACACATCTTTTCCTTTTTTTTTTTTTTTTTTGGAGACAGAGTTTCACTGTTGTTGCCCAG
>NW_012105542.1:2188319-2189751 GCF_000951045.1 Mandrillus leucophaeus
TTGGAGACAGAGTTTCACTGTTGTTGCCCAGGCTGGAGTGCAGCAGTGCAGTCTCTGCTCACTGCAACCTCTGCCTCCCAGGCTCGAGCAATTCTTCTGCCTCAGCTTCCTGAGTAGCACCACCATGCCCAGCTATTTTTGTATTTTTAGTAGAGACAGGGTTTCACCATGTTGGCCAGGCTGGTCTCAAACTCCTAACCTCAGGTGATCCACCTACCTCAGCCTCCCAAAGTGCTGGGATTAAAGGCGTGAGCCACAGCACCTGGCTCTATTTTCAAATCTATAAAATCAGGATGAATCTTTTTTCTTATTTTTTGCCCGTTTTTCTTTCTTTTACTTTTTTTCTGTTTTTCAGGATGAATCTTAACAATAGATGATGTATTAGTTTAATTAGCAGCATTTTTTTCCTTTCAGTGAACCATAAACTATGATGCATCTTACCTTTGGTGGATTCTTAGATTTGATGAAATATGGTAGATAGTATTTAAAGCCATGTGACTGGATGAGCTCACAAAGCGTTATAAGTGTTGATAGAGTAAAAAAAAGGACCATCTTTTGAGCCCTGGGGCACCCCAGAGTTCAGAAGTTAGGAAGAAACAGAAAAACCAGCTGGGCATGGTGACTCACACCTGTAATCCCAGCACTTTGGGAGGCTGAGGTGGGTGGATCACTTGAGGCCAAGAGTTTGAGATCAGCCTGGCCAACATGGTGAAACCCCATCCCTACTAAAAATAGGAAAAAAATAGCTAGGCATGGTGGCACACGCCTGTAGTCCTAGCTACTTGGGAGGGTAAGGCAGGAGAATCACTTGAACCCAGGAGGCAGAGGTTGCAGTGAGCCAAGAAAACACCACTGGACTCCATCGTGGGTGACAGAGCACAACTCCATCTCAGAAAAAAAAAAAAAAGGAAAGGAAGAAATAGAAGAGCCAAAAGAAGAGATGGAAAAGCAGTAGCCAGTGTGAGATGAAGAAAATCAAGTGCATGGTATTCTGAGAGGCAAGTAAAGAAAGTCTGTCAAGATAGAAAGGGTCATCAGCTGTGTCAGATACTTCTTATGGGTCATAAAAAATGAGGGCTGAGAATTTATCTTTGGATTTAGCAACATGGAGGTCACTGGTGATCTAGACAGAGTCTTTTTTATGAGATGGTGAGGGTGAAAGCTTATTTGGAGTTGGTTTAAGAGAGAATTGGACATAACAAATATAGATAGCTCTTTTGAGGTATTTGCTACAGAGAGAAACAGAGCAGGGGCAAGGGCCAGGGTCAGTAGCTAGCTGGAAGAAGTAAGGTCAAGAAGGTGTTTTTTAGATGGAAGAAGTCGCAGTATATTTTTATACTGGTGGGAATGTTCCAGTAGAGAGAAAAATGGATAATGTAGGCGAGAGCGAGGAAAATGACTGAGGTGAAACACGAGGTAAGCAAGAGACAAT
>NW_012105542.1:2189971-2195094 GCF_000951045.1 Mandrillus leucophaeus
TTGGTCAGGCTGGTCTCAAACTCCTGACTTCAAGTGATCCACCCGCCTCAGCCTCCCAAAGTGCTGAGATTACAGACATGAGCCACCACGTCTGGCCCAGTCTTAGCTTTTAGACAGGAGCATGGATCATTTAGTCAGTAACAGATGGGAAACATGGGTGCAGACTCTGGTGGATGAGAAAAGTTGTTGATTGAAGATTATGGAAATTCTTAGAACTTCAGTCTTTTTGATGAAATAGGAAACAAGATCATCAGCTAAAAATTGCCAAAGAAGCCGGACACGGTGGCTCACGCCTGTAATCCCAGCACTTTGGGAGGCCGAAGTGAGCAGATCACGAGGTCAGGAGTTTGAGACCAGCCTGGCCAATATGGTGAAACCCCGTCTCTACTAAAAACACAAATATCAGCTGAGCTTGGTGGCATGCACCTGTAGTCTCCGCTACTCGGGAGGCTGAGGCAGAAGAATCGCTTGAACCCGGGAGGCGGAGGTTGCAGTGAGCCGAGATTGTGCCCTGCATTCCAGCCTGGGCAACAGACAGAGTGGGACCCCGTCTTAAAAAAGAAAAAAAAAATTGCCAAAGAGATAGTGGAGATTTAGGAGAGAAGGCATATATTAGGCCTCTAGGGGAGTGGGAGAGGGAGTGGACAAAGTTTCTTTGGAAGGATTTGCCAAGCAACATTAAAGGCCCACTGGAGATTGGAGGTTTTGGATCGAAAGTTCTACAAGCCAGTAGGGTGGTATGTTTTCCTCCAAACTTGTTTAGCTGTGTGGCTACAGGCAGGGTGGGCCCAGACATGGATTTAACCATTGTGATTTTGTCAAGCAAGTGGTATAAAGAGGAAGGGGCATTATCTTTTGTAAATGCCCAGGAATTATTTAGTTGCATGTTTTAGTATAAACAGTAACTGCTATATATTGTGGTTTTAATTAGCTTATTTTGTAAAACCTTATACATCATATCCAAAAGCTCTGTTGTCGACTTAAGTTTTTTTTTTTTTCCAAGACAGAGTCTCGCTCTATCGCTCAGGCTGGAGTGCAGTGGCGCCATCTTGGCTTACTGCAAGCTCCGCCTGCCGGGTTCACACCATTCTCCTGCCTCAGCCTCCGAAGTAGCTGGGACTACAGACACCCGCCACCATGCCCGGCTAATTTTTTGTATTTTTAGTAGAGACGGGGTTTCACCGTCTTAGCCAGGATGATCTCGATCTCCTGACCTTGTGATCCGCCCACCTCAGCCCCCCAAAGTGCTGGGATTACAGGCGTGAGCCACCATGCCCGGCTTCGACTTAAGTTTTACAGACATTGAACACCCACTTTCTTCCAAGAGCCTGCAAATACTACCACATTTACTGTTTACAACAATTCTGAAAAGTAGAGAATAGCTCCATAGTTAACTTCTAAGAAGCTGAGGCTTGGGACGATTTGCTCTAAGTTAAACAGCTACTAATCAATCCCTGACTAACAATTGTCCTTAGCTCCCCTCTTATCTCCCCTTCCTTCAATATTAATAACAACTAACATTTATTTTAGTTAATAACATTTATTTATCAGGTAGCAAGTACCATGGTATGTTCCTTATGTACTTTGCTTTATCATGTAACAACCACAGTGAGGTCGTTATCTCCATTTTACATCTGAGAACACTGAGGCACAGAGAAATTAAATGATTTGCTCAAAGTCACACAACTAGTTTTCATTGGGAACCTGAATTTGAAGCCAGGCAATTTTAACTCTGAATCTTGGAGGAAATTACCTGAAAATTTGTTACTGTAGGAGGTGAGGGTGCTTTTAAGAAACAGCGGGACCAAAGCCTCCAGAGCTACCAGGGCATGGCATCTCCATCACCCCTTCCACAGGTGACAGTCCAGTTACAAATCCTGTAGCTCCTGGCTGCATGTTTGGCTCTTAACTTGCTTGGTTTTGAGCTCTCGTGTTCTCTTCCTCCTCTGCAGCTCAGGGCTTTTCTTGGAATAAAAAAAGATACATCTGACCACACCACTAGCCAGTTGCAGTCTGACCAGCTTCTGCTGTTTTGGCCTAATTCTCCCCTGATATGTTTAAACCAGGTCATTATGATAACTTCAGTGTTAAATGAAGGATTAATTGGAACTGCCTACTGTCTTAGTGTCAGCAGAGTCAAATAGTGGATGTTTCAGAGACTTAGACAACTCTTGTATTTGTCTTACATACCACAGCAGAGGCCAGTAGTTACTGGCTTCTGTTGTCTCTATGGTAAGCTCAGATATTTTTATTTGCTAGTAACATCTTTCAGTAGTTTATGTTTTCTGAGTTAAAATTCAGTTAGGCTTTAAATATTTATGTCAACTACAGGGTGTTGCTCTGAAGTAATTTCATTTGTCCACTGGGTGTTTATCAGTGCCTGTGGAGTATGAGGTAGAGGCAGATGGTGTGGAATCCCTGCCCTTAGAGTTCATGGATGGGCTGGGGCTTGAAACATGGAGTGGTAAAAACGCAGTGCCAGAGGTCAGGCCATACCCGAAAGATCTAGTTCAGCGCCGTTTCACAGATTTATATTTAGCTTTGGCATCTGTTCTTCCCTTGGTTTTAAGATTAGTTTCTCCAGTCCCCTACCCGGCTCCCATCAAGTCATGTTGGCTAATGGTAGGAGGATAATTAGGGCAGGTGGTGAGCAGAGTGGAGGGCGGGAAGACTTAATGGGACAAAGCCTTTGCTCCAGCACAGTCAGCTCTCTCGGGGGACAGAAAGTGGAAATAAATTCATACCAGGGGTAGCTGAGGCTAGGACTCAGCAGCAGGATTCTTTGTGAGCAGGTAGTAAGAACTTTAGTTTAAAACTGCCCCTAATCACTTTTGATTTGGGGGCAGACCGAATTAAAGATTCTGGTTGGCAGAGATTGGCTACGTCTGAGTTCTGATCTTGCCTTTGTCCCATGTTAACCATATAACTTTGGGAAGCTACTGTTTATCATTCCTATACCTCAGTTTCTTCTACAAGAGATTTTATACCCACTTTTCACAGTTGTATTGAGGAGTAAATGAAATAAGTTTAAGTGCCTAGCACAGGGTTGGCATAACACATGGCGTGTAGCAGGTGCGCCATAAAAGTTATTTCTCTTCCCTCTGTGGAGATTTGCTGCTCAGTGCTAGGAAAGATTCTCCCCAAGCACCTGGAAATAGTGGAGGAGGTGACAGCGGTGAGCTCAGCTAATCGTCTTTCTGCAGTCACAGACCTCACTCATAGAAAAAGCTGCCGTGGTCTCTGCCCACTCATTGGCACTTGGTTTTCTAGCTTAACTTTGAAGGGCCACAAATAAATATACAAGTTAAGCTGGATGACGATATTTTGCTTTGCCTCTTCCCCAGAAAAGTTTAGCCAGCTTAAAAAACTGCGTACAATGCAAAAGGATAACATGAATATTTGAGAGAATGAAGGCAAAGGAGAAGCCACAATAGAAAAATAACACAGGAGTAAGATGAGCTCTCAGCTCTGTAGGCTCGCTCCTAACACCGATCCTCTGCTGGAGTCCCTCTGGCTGGCCTGCTGTTCTGTGAAAATGCCAGGCACCCTTCTGCCTGTTCTTGCTATTGCCTCTGCCAGGGACACTTTTGAAGATAACTGCATGACTTCCCCCCACCATCACTCAAGGCTCCTCTGACAAGCCGCACTCCATGCCCCTTCCCTGTCTCTTTCTCCTCTGATTTGTGTGTGTGTGTTTTAGACGAAGTTTCACTCTTGTTGCTCATGCTGGAGTGCAATGGCGTGATCTTGGCTCACTACAACCTCCGCCTCCCGGGTTCAAGCAATTCTCCTTCCTCAGCCTCCTGAGTAACTGGGATTACAGGCATGCGCCACGACACCCAGCTAATTTTGTAGTTTTAGTAGAGACGGGGTTTCTCCATGTTGGTCAGACTGGTCTTGAACTCCCGACCTCAGGTGATCCACCTGCCTCGGCATCCCAAAGTGCTGGGATTACAGGCGTGAGCCACTGTGCCTGGCCTATTTGTTTTCTTAATACTTATCAGTTCCTGACATCTTTTTTTTTTTTTTCCCCCTGAGACAGAGTACTCTGTCTCCCAGGCTGGAGTGCAATGGTGCGATCTCGGTTCACTGCAACCTCCGCCTCCCCGGTTTAAGCAATTCTGCCTCAGCCTCCCGAGTAGCTGGGATTACAGGCATGTGACCCTGTGCTTGGTCAGTTCCTGACATCTTACTAGTTTTTTTGTTTAATGTGTGCCTCCCCTCCCCCTACAATGTAAGTTCCGTGATGGCCTGCCTTGGCATCTTCTTTTACTGTTGCTGTACTCCTCCTGTGTAGAACTGCCTGGTACATAGTGGATATTCAGTAATTATTTGTTGAGTGAGCACACAGAAGTGCATATCGTACAGATCTGTTTACTTGCCAGAAACAGACTTCATATTTGACTCCTGTGTCTTAATGGTGAAAAGAAATTTTAAAAAACCACAGGAGTTATAAGATTCACTGTGTCCATTGGGCAAAAACAAAAAGCTTATTTAGGAGAAACCTGATATAAAACTTGAAAGAAATGTTTCTTTTCAGTTCTCAATGAGTAATAATATATGATATGGTAGAGAAGATTCCTGAAAGGATCATTATATTATTTATAACAACACATTTTGTCTGTTTTTAATTTGGACTTTATTATATTCTTAGCTTTATCTTTTTAAAAGTCAAAATTGGCCAGGCTTGGTGGCTCACGCCTGTCAATCCCAGCACTTTGGGAGGCCAAGGCGGGCAGATCACCTGAGGTCGGGAGTTCGAGACCAGCCTGACCAATATAGAGAAACCCCCGTCTCTACTAAAAATACAAAATTAGTCGGGCATGGTGGCGCATGCCTGTAATCCCAGCTACTCGGGAGATTGAGGCAGGAGAATTGCTTGAACCCGGAAGGCAGAGGTTGCGGTGAGCGGAGATCGCCCCATTGCACTCCAGCCTGGGCCATAAGGGCAAAACTCTATCTCAAAAAAAAAAAAGGTCAAAATTATGTATCTTTCAAATCATGTATTAACTGCTATTTGTAATCCACTATGATTAAAACAAAATTTGGGGCTGGACACAGTGGCTCACACCTGTAATCCCAGCACTTTGGAAGGCTGAGGCAGGTGGATCACGAGGTCAGGA
>NW_012105542.1:2198859-2199207 GCF_000951045.1 Mandrillus leucophaeus
TAAGTGTTTAGATGGTGGTTTTTGTGCATAAATGAAAAAAATAAAAAAATAGAAGAAGAAAAAAGATAAAGCACATAATACTTTAAACATATTGATGCATATGAGTGAGATGGGAAGAATAAATTCAAATTTCAAAGTTGGAATTAATATAGGTATTATTATTATTTTGGAAGGGGAAATCTCGAACCTTTACACTAAATCAAAGAAAAAAGTCAGAATTTCTACCAGTCACCAAAGAAAGTGAAACACTACATATCTACATGAGTATCTGAAAAAGACAGAAACTAGACTAACTGCCATGAAATTAAATTCCATTAAAATATTTCATTGAAATCTCATTGAAATACG
>NW_012105542.1:2203652-2207427 GCF_000951045.1 Mandrillus leucophaeus
ACATTTGGGTTGATTCCATGTCTTTGCTATTGTGACTAGTGCTGCAGTGAACATATGCATGCATGTGTCTTTATAATAGAATGATTTATATTCCTTTGGGTATATACCCAGTAATGGGATTGCTGGGTCCATTGGTATTTCTAAAAATAGTACTGAACCACTGTATTTCATGGAGAACAGCACAGTGTGGTCAGTTAGACATGCTGTGTTATGGTGTCTTATCTTGATCCCTGCTTTTTTGTTTGATTATGAACACAGGGCTCACAAGCAGCTAAATGTGAAGCATGAACCGCTCCAGCTCATCCAGCCTCAGTTTGAGACGCCTCTGCCAACCCTTCAGCCTGCGGTGAGTAGGTGTGCTTGGGGGATCCCACTGCAGAGCCCCACTGTTGCCCTTATCTTGTCAGCAGGCCTTCACCGTGGTCCCTTCCATGTGCCATTTGTGGCACTCCTTGTGGAGTCATAGTGCTCTGTCTCTAAACATGCATGGACACCTAATTTGTTAATGTTCTATAGAGACTTCCGTGTGGTATGCTTCCAAATTGAGGAATCAAGGATGTGGAGCCTTCTGGCTATTAAACATTTCCCATTCCCATCTTGTGGGGTTGGAGGGCATATATGAGATTTCTTGGATAAAAAGGAAGAAAACTGTACTGCCATTCCAGGTGTCGGGGCCTGATTCATAGCATAATTCTCACAGCCCAGGGGATAGTTATGGTTATGTGTGTAAATAGGTTATTTTTCAACATTTCAGTCCAACATTCACTCAACTTGCCTTTAAAATTATCTTGTCTCACCACATTCTGAAATGTTATGAGCCAGTTGGCTTGATCTTGCTTGGTAGCTTGAAATTGGCCATGGTGAGAGGATTTACATTACAGAAAATGGTAAATGCTACAAAAGAGGCTTTCAGTTTTGTTTTGTTTTGTTTTGTTTTGAAAGTAGTTAAACATTTACCCGCATACCATTGGTTCATACCTGCAAACTCTGACTCCAAGTTCAATACTTTCTACACTAATCTGCATCTGGTTCTCCAAATAACTTCCATCCCTAAAAACTTATGATTAAATGAGAAAAAAGTTGTACAATCAAATGTTCAACACAAACCTAAGTCCCAAGCTTTGTGTCATCGTTCTGAGTTAATTAGTGTTGGTATGTCAGCTTGGTCAGTTTAGTGGTAATTAGAGCTGGTTCCACTTGGTTGTTTACAGTGGGCTAGTAATCTTTCTTGATATGGGTCTCATGGGTGAGGGTAGACGAGGTGATGGGAGTTTGGGTATTTCATCTTCGGGGAAGAGCTGAGTTACTGTTCTGTAGGAATTTCCATATGGTATGGTTCCCAACTGAGGAATTAAGGATGTGGACTTCCTTATTCTCCTTGTGTCTCGTCACTGTTAGTTATGACTTTGGACAAGCTCTTTCTTGAGAGACTTTATTTCCTTTACATTATCCTCCCGCATTTCTAAATGATGACTTTATTTCCTTTTAGGTTTTTCCTCCCAGTTTCCGGGAGTTACCACCTCCACCTCTGGAGCTATTTGATTTAGATGAAACATTCTCCTCTGAGAAGGCACGGCTGGCTCAGATTACCAATAAGTGTAAGTTTGGCCAACTTTTTTTTTGAGATGGAGTTTCACTCTTGTTGCCCAGGCTGGAGTGCAATGGTGCAATCTTGGTTCACTGCAACCTCTGCCTCCCAGGTTCAAGTGATTCTCCTGTCTCAGCCTCCCGAGTAGCTGGGATTACAGGTGTGTGCCACCACGCCCGGCTAATTTTTGTATTTTTAGTAGACACGGGGTTTCATCATATTGGTCAGGCTGGTCTTGAACTCCTGACCTCAGGTGATCCGCCCACCTCGGCCTCCCAAAGTGCTGGGATTACAGGTGTGAGCCACCATGCCTGGCCTAAGTTTGGCCAACTTTTAAACTTTGTTTTCTCTTATGAGTTTTATTTAGTCATGAATTTCTGAGGATTACTATGAGAGAAAGCTTAGAGTTTGTTTAGGGAAAACAAAATATGAATAGGAGTATAAACTTACCATTCTTATTTATGTCATATAAATGATGTTGGTTGTTCTTCTCAAGGCTATTTAGTTCAGTGAATAAGAACATAGTGCCAAGCAGAAAGCCAAAGGTCTCAGCTTTGATCCCTGTGAGTCCTTAGTTCTGACCTATTGAGAGACCATAGAATTAATCTTGACCCTGGCTGCCACTTAGCAAGTCTCAGTCGGTGGTCATAGGAGCAGCTAAATAAGGAAATTGAGTCAGGGCCCAAAGAATCATAGAGACTTCAGACTGGACAGGATCTGAGAGAGAGCCAAGTGTGCCCACCTTGACATGTGGATGAAGAAATAAGGCCCCAGGCCACACAGCTCCACGATGAGTGGTCCTCCTGACTTTTGGTCTGGGGCTGCTCCCGACATGAATTGCCTCCAACACAGCAAATGACTCTGCATATATATGCTCAGAGGCATAAAATTAACCATCCACTTTGAGGCAGTGGCCCAACTCCTGGAAGTCTAATCTAAGGAGATTATATATATATTTCTTGAGACAAAGTTTCACTCTTGTCGCCCAGCCTTGGGTGCAATGGTGCAATCTCGGCTCACTGTAACCTCCGCCTCCTGGGTTCAAGCGATTCTCCTGTCTCAGCCTCCCAAGTAGCTGGGATTATAGGCACCCACCACTACAGATGGCTAATTTTTGTGTTTTTAGTAGAGATGGGGTTTCACCATGTTGGCCACACTGGTCTAAAACTCCAGACCTCAGGTGATCCACCAGCCTCAGCCTCACAAAGTGCTGGGATTACAGGCATGAGCCACCGCGTCCAGCCAACTTCTACACTATTTATTTTAAAAATATGATAAACTCAAGAGGCTGAGGTAGGAGGATTGCTTGAACGTAGGAATTTAAGACCAGCCTGGGCAACACAGCAAGACCCTGTCTCTAAAAATATATTTTAAAAAATAACAATTTTTAAAAATAGAAAAAACTATAAATTTGGGAATAACTTTAATGTCCATTAGCAGAGGAATGGTCGTAAACTGCATCACAATCATTTGGTAGGAGAATATGTAGTCATTATAAAAGAGGTTCACAAAGGCTAGGGAATGACTCATATGACACAGACAAAATTTAAGAGAGAAGCCTGAATGAAGGAAGCAAGATACAAAACTGCATGTCCAAGAGGATACCAGCAATGTCAGCAACATCTGTTTGTGCCCAAAGCCCAGAAAGAAGTAAGCAAAATGGAAATAGTTCAGTGTAAACAAAGACCTTTACTGCATCTCTATTCTGTGCCAGGCATTGCTGTAGGTCCTGGACAATCAAAAATGAGCAGGACATAGTGATAAGTCCAGGAGGAATCACAGAACAGTGAAGAAGCAGAAGCTTTGACTTGGCATTTCTGTTTCTAGCAGCTGTCCTATGGAAATCCTTGTGGAAATGCAAAACAAAATATATATAGCTATATAGATATTAATTATAGCATTCAAAAAATTGGAAACAGTCTAATGGTCCATACATTAGTAGGGGGATTGGTTTAAAAGTGTATGAAATAAGCCTGGGTCACATAGATCGCATCTCTACCAGAAAAAAAAATTGCCTGGGCAAAGTGGATCATGCCTGTAATTGCAGCACTTTGAAAAGCCAAGGCAGGAGGATCAGTTGAGGCCAGGATTTCAAGACCAGCTTGGACAACATAATGAGACTTTGTCTCAAAAAACAAACAAAAAAAAGGGCTGGGTGCGGTGGTTCATGCCTGTAATCCCAGCACT
>NW_012105542.1:2207477-2208327 GCF_000951045.1 Mandrillus leucophaeus
CCAGCCAGTGTTGGTAAATAGGCATTCGTACCCTACTGATGGGAGAATAAGTTGGTTCCACTTGTCTGGAGATATTTTCATAATACTGTTGAAAAGCCCTAAAATGTATATACCTTTGACCTATTCTAATCTTCAGAATTTGTTTTAATAATATAATTCTGAATATGTGCAGATTTATCAACCAGGATTCTCAGTGCAGCATTATTTTATAGAAGAAAAATCTTCGTCAATAGGGAACTGGTTAAGGGTACATCCATAAGATTAAAAATGTTTTTAAAAATGTTTGGCTGGGCATGGTGGCTGACCCCTGTAATCCCAGCACTTTGGGAGGCCGAGGCGGGTGGATCACTAGGTCAGGAGTTCAGGATCAGCCTGACCAACATGGTGAACCCTCATCTCTACTAAAAATACAAAAATTAGCCAGGCGTGGTGGCGTTCGCCTGTAATCCCTGCTACTCAGGAGGCTGAGGCAGGAGAATTGCTAGAACCCAGGAGGGAGAGGTTGGCAGTGAGCCGAGAACATGCCATTGCACTCCAGCCTGGGAGACAGAGCAAGACTCCATCTCAAAAAAATAAATAAAAAATAAAAATAAAAATGTTTAAGGACTTGGGCCAGGCGCTGTGGCTCATGCCTGTAATCTCAACACTTTGGGAGGCCAAGGTAGGTGGATGGATCACTTGAGGTCAGGAATTCTAGACCAGCCTGGCCAACACGGTGAAACCCCATCTCTACTAAAAATAAAATATTAACTGGGTGTGGTGGCCCGTGCCTGTAGTCCTAGTTACTCAGGAGGCTGAGGCAAGAGAATCGCTTGAACCTGGGAGGCGGAGGGTGCAGTGAGCCAAGATT
>NW_012105542.1:2209479-2210405 GCF_000951045.1 Mandrillus leucophaeus
TGACCTCAAGTGATCTGCCTGCTTCAGCCTTCCAAAGTGCTGGGATTACAGGCGTGAGCCACCACGCCCGACCAATACAATATTGTTTTAGTAAATGCTATTTTTAATTACCCATATGCTTTTCTCATAGTGATCTTTGTTGCATTCAGGGAATGATAATTTGATTTCCTACTCTTGCACCTGTTCTTTCTAATGTAGGAATACTAGATCTGAGGAATAGGAAAGCCAGTACCAGTCCAGTTTTATTCTGATTAGGAGTGTCACACTTCTGTCCTAATTTATAAAAGCAGCACATTAGAGAGAGCTAGACTTTTTCAGTGTTGAAATCCTGCAGTCACATTACTTTAAGAAGAGGTAAGTGATCTTAGGAAATATGGAAACACGATAAGGCATACCTGAAACACACTAAGTCTGTACTTTGGGAAGGGCAGAAGTTAAGAATTAATCTAACAACTACTACAACTGTCTTAGGTACTGAAGAAGACCTGGAATTCTATGTCAGGAAGTGTGGTGACATTCTTGGAGTAACCAGTAAACTACCAAAGGACCAACAGGATGCCAAACATATCCTTGAGCACGTCTTCTTCCAAGTGGTGGAGTTCAAGAAATTGAACCAGGTACAGAGCCTACAAGGCATAGTGTAGTGGGAGCCCCTCCAGTACTGGTATCATCCATGAACTGTGCTTGTCATGTTTTATGATGTTGATTTAGCCTGCAAGTATTTATTGAGCATCTACTACGTGAACAAAACAGACAATAATCCCTGTACTTATGGAACCTATGTACTAGCTGGAAGATATAGACAATAAGCAATAAACATAAGTGAGTCACATAGGATGCTAGAAAATGGTAAGTGCTTTGGTTTAGAAGTAGAGGCCAGGCACAGTGGCTCACACCTGTAATCCCAACACTTTGGGAGGCCGAGG
>NW_012105542.1:2213585-2217181 GCF_000951045.1 Mandrillus leucophaeus
AGCAGGCAAAATTCAAGCTTAGGATTTTAGATGCTGAGCGGGAAGACCAATTAGTTTTTGAGCCTCTCCTGGAAGGAAGCTGGCTCTGACAGATGCTCATCTGATAATGTTTCACTCTCCACCTCTAGCATGGTGCTGGAGGCTGGGGCTATAGCAGTGAACAAGATGAGTGCAGTCCTTGCTGTCCCTCTCAGAGCTCTGTGTAGTGGGAGACAGGAGTGTATGGGCAGTTACTGTGGTCTAAGTGCCATCCATGAAGGGAACCTAGACATGAGGGTTTTGATGTGGCTGCTTAGCAGTGAATGATGGGATGGGAGGTCAGGTAGGTTCCCAGCAATACTCACTCTGGTGGCGTGCTAGAACAGGCACCAAGGCCAATGTAAAAAGTCTGGTGTGGTCTTTGCACCAGTGCTTTCAACTCTGTTTGTTACTCATCATGGTGGGTGGTGGGCAGTGGTCACAAGCCCTGCCCTGGTAGGGCAAAAGGATCAAAATTTGATCCTTGGGTTGGATTCAGCCCTAAAGCCAGATATTATGTATATATCCTAATTAATGAAGATTCAGGATCTCTAAATTCCAAAGCACGGAAGAGTTTACATTTCAGGCTTTATACTGAAATACTAAAATTCTGTCTTATTCTCTCATCCAGGAACATGACATCGATACAAGTGAAACAGCATTCCAGAACAATTTCTGAAGACCATGCCTCTTGAAGCTTTTTCTGCCTCCTGATTCTCTCTTTATAAACTATTTTCAAATTGTTCCTCAACTTCTTATCAAAATTGTTTATACACTCTTTCCTCCATGAGCTATGAAAGGTATATGCATCTTCTATAATACCCAGATAGGTGTAAGATTTTTCACAAAATCCTTATGTAAGATACATTCCATTTTTAAAAATTAAATGTATGGTTGCATCTGTCTTTTTATACCCTATGAAACAGTCTTTCATTGCATTTTTTTTTTTTCCAACCCCAGTTCTGGATTTGAGTCCTTTATCAAAGACATAAATAACTCTCAAGCTTGTTGTAAATATTGTACAGCTTTCTGGACCGGTTGAAAGGATGCAACACTGGCTGGGCACGGTGACTCACACCTGTAATCCCAGCACTTTGGGAGGCCGAGGAGGGCGGATCACTTGAGCACGGGAGTTCGAGACCAGCCTGGCCAACGTGGTGAAACCTGTCTCTACTAAAAATACAAAAATTAGCCAGGTGTGGTGGCACGAGTCTGTAGTCCCAGCTACTTGGGAGGCTGAGACAGGAGAATCACTTGAATCTGGGATGCAGAGGTTGCAGTGAGCCGAGATCGCGCCATTACACTCCAGCCTGGGTGACAGTGAGACTCTGTCTCAAAAAAGAAAAAAAAAGGGTGGGGTTGCCAGGTGCAGTGGCTTATGCCTGTAATCCCAGCACTTTGGGAGGCCGAGGTGGGCGGATCACGAGGGCAGGAGATCGAGACCATCCTGGCCGACACGGTGAAACCCCATCTCTACTAAAAATACAAAAAATTAGCCGGGCTTGGTGGCGGGCACCTGTAGTCCCAGCTACTCGGGAGGCTGAGACAGGAGAATGGCCTGAACCCGGGAGGCAGAAGTTGCAGTGAGCCAAGATCGCGCCAGTGCACTCCAGCCTGGGTGACAGAGCAAAACTCTGTCTCAAAAAAAAAAAAAAAATCCTGAATTTCAAATGATTTCTTCTTGGTAAAGCTCTGTTCATAGGCTTCCATTCTTTCCCATACTCAAACCCTAGTACACGGCTTATTCAGAGTTGCCAGCCAGGGCAGAGTACTGGGCAAGGGGGAGGCCACTCCAGGGGCAGAATTTGGGGGCTCTAGCTCAGAGCTGGGAGATAAGCAGCTAGAGGACAGGCCTGGGGAGTGCTGTGGCAGTGTGTTCCGAATACATCCCCAAAATGTATTCAACGATTGTCTCCCGACCCAAATACTCTCTTATCCTGTGGGCTTGGTGCTCCTCCCATTGAGAGATGGGGTCTCTGTTCCCTCCTCTGAATCTTTGAATCTGGCACCGTGGCAGAAGTGATGCTGGCGACCTCTGAGGCTAATTCATAAAAGGCTGTACAACTTCTGCCTGATTCTCTTGGGACATTCACCTTTAGAGCACAAGACTCCATTTAAGAAGTCCAAGGCCATGTGGATAGGCCGTGGATAGGTGTTCTGACCAACAGCCAGAGATCTCAGTCTATATCAGCATCTTGGTATAGATCGCTTGCCAAACATGAATGATGATACCTCCAGATGACTCCTGGCCCCAGCCATCAAGCACCTCAGCCTTTTGCCATCCCAACTGGGGCCCCAGATGTCATAGAGCAGAGACAAGCCATCCATGCTGCGTTCTTTCTGAATTCCTGACTCCCAGAATCTGTGAATATAATAAAATGGGAGTGAAGGTGTGCCGTCACTGCCATTTTGTTATATTTGTTTTTATTTTTATTTTGATTTGTTTTTTTTGTTTGTTTTGTTTTGTTTTTTTGAGACAGGGTCTCATTCTGTCTCCCAGGCTGGAGTGCAGTGACGTGATCCTCAGCTTACTGCACCCTCCGCCTCCCAGGTTCAAGTGATTCTTCTGCCTCAGCCTCCCCAGTAGCTGGGATTACAGGCACATGCCACCATGCCTGGCTAATTTTTTGTATTTTTAGTAGAGACAAGGTTTCACTATGTTGACCAGGCTGGTCTCAAACTCCTGATCTCAAGTGATCTACCTGCCTCGGCCTCCCAAAGCGCTGGGATTACAGGCATGAGTCACTGCTCCCAACCTTGTTTTTGATTTTTTCGAGACAGGGTCTTGCTCTGTCTCGAAGTACATTGGTGTGATCATAGCTCACTGTAACCTCAACCTCCTGGACTCGAGCGATCCTCCTGCTTCAGCTTCCCGAGTAACTGGGACTACAGGTGTGTGCCACCATTCCCAGCTAATTTTAAAAAATGTATTTTGGGTCTTTCGTCTGAGCCACCAACATGCCATCCAGACTGAGGAAGACCCAGAAACTTTGGAGCCATATGAGCCACGGCCACAGCTGCATAGGCAAGCTCCAGAAGCACCCCGGAGGCCACGATAATGCTGGTGGAATGCATCACCACAGGATCAGCTTCAACAAATACCACCCAGGTTACTTTTAGAAAGTTGGTATAAGGCATTACCACTTAAAGAGGAACCAGAGTTTCGGCCCAACTTGCAGCCTTGACAAATTGTGGACTTTGGTCAGTGAACAGACACAGGTGAATGCTGCTAAAAACAAGTCTGGGGCTGCTCCCATCATTGATGTGGTGTGATTGGACTACTACAAAGTTCTGGGAAAGGGAAAGCCCCCACAGCAGCCTGTCATCATGGAGGCCAAATTCTTCAGCAGAAGAGCTGAGGAGAAGATTAAGGGTGTTGAGGGAGCCTGTGTCCTGGTGGCTTGAGGCCACATGGAGGAAAGTTCATTAAAAGCTAACTACTTAAAAAAAAAACACACAAAACAAATAGGCCGGGCGTGGTGGCTCACGCCTATAATCCCAGCACTTTGGGAGGCCAAGACGGGCGGATCACCTGGTTGGGAGTCTGAGACCAACCTGACCAACATGGTGAAACCCCC
>NW_012105542.1:2222366-2222749 GCF_000951045.1 Mandrillus leucophaeus
AAGCCTGGGCAACAGAGCAAGACTCCGTCTCAAAAAAAAAGAAAACCCACTTTGAAACAGAAAAGTGTAAAGAATAGTACATTAAACACCAGTGTGCCCATCAAACTTAAAAAAAATTGTTAACGTATTGCCATGTATACTTTCCATATGTATAAGCATTTTACATTTCTTTTTGTTTTCTTTTTTTTTTTTACATGTAGACCTTAAAATTCCAGTGTATGCGCCAGGCACAGTGGCTTATGCCTGTAATCCCAGCACTGGGAGGCCAAGGCGGGCGGATCACTTGACGTCAGGAGTTCAAGATCAGCCTGGCCAACATGGCAAAACCCTGTCTCTACTAAAAATGCAAAAAGTAGCCGGGCGTGGTGGCGGGCGCCTGTAGT
>NW_012105542.1:2226864-2229093 GCF_000951045.1 Mandrillus leucophaeus
ATTAGGTGTCTTGCAGAATATCTCACATTCTGGATTTATCTCATTGCTTCATCATAGTGTCTATTAACTTGTTCCTTTATCTCCTTTATTTCCTGTAAACTGAAGTTAGGTCTGAAGGCTTGACTGTGAATTAAACATTTTTGGCAAGAATATTTCATAGGTGGTGATGTCAGATTAGTTTTTACTAGTAAAATTAAGCTTAATCAACTCGCTAAAGTGGTGAGCGGGGGTGTTTTTAAATTCAAACATGAGCCACAAAAATGCCCCTTTATCCCAGCTGCTATTCACTATGTGCACAAACTTCCTGGTACATAAGATCGTGAAAATGAAAAATAGCCGACTTGAACAAGTGTTCCAACTTCACTCTTAAAAATAAAAAAGCAACGACAATCAAAAACAAAAAACAAAAAAAAAAACATATATACCAGTCCTGGCAGATAACGGTGTAAAAATAACTGGAGATCGCACCACTGCACTCCAGCCTGGGCAACAGAGCGAGACTCCCGTCTCAAAAACAAAAAACAAAACCCTCTGATCCGAGTTTTCGGGGAGACTAATTTGAGTAATAATATAACTCCAGTCTTCCGCACAGCCCGTTCCGCGCGTGAATTACTATTTCTCTACTGCAAGTGCCCTGTCTTGATAAATCGGTAGTGTTCAGGCAGAGGGCAAGATGAAACCACTTGGGCAACCTTACAGGGCTGCCCTTCCGCAGCTCACAATCTAATTGCTGAGAGAAATTAACCTAGTAAGAGCTGCAAACTGGACACCGAGCATGCAGTGTGAGGAGCTGGTCCAGAGCCTCTGAGCCACACTGGGAAGTCAGGGACGGTTCAGGGCCGGGGGCGACACAATGTCCGAGGCCTGCGACGTCCCGCCCTTGCTCCCTCTCATCCCTGCGACTTTCTTTCATCCGTCCTCCACACGTAAGAGACGACGCCTCCGAGAAGAAGGCTCTGGGACGCGGGACTGGCTAGAGCTCCAGAGCCCCAGTAGCCCGGCTCAAGGTCCCCTGCGCATAGGCGCCCCACGGTGACGTCAGGGACGCGACTCCCGCGATGCCCCGCGCGCCGTCTGATCCCAGGCGCGGGCTCAGACTGGGATCTCGGAGTTCCCTTGCGCTTTCCTGACGGTGCGTTCTGGCGGCCTCGGGCGCGGGCGCGGGCGCTGCGATCGGACAGCCTGGAGCCTTTGGCCTCGATTTACATGGGAGGCCCCTCGAAACAGGGCACGTCACTTGCCCCGGTCACCTGCGGACGGGGAGACTCTCGGATTGACTCCAAGGCCTGACATTCCCCTCCGGTTTTCACCAAGGAGGATGAGGATGTTGTCAGGAGCTGCGGCAAGGCTGGAGGAGCTTGCGGTTGGGTCCACCCGCCTCTGGACAGGCCTTAGCATTCACCCGCAGTTTCTCCCTGACTTTGAACCCAAACTCCCTACCCCCGCAAGTCTTTCCCTGTTTGATTGCTGAACTGCAAGTGACGGAAGAATTAAGTGTTGGCGAAAGCTGATGCTTCAAGGGGTGCAGGGTAGAGGTCAGGGGTGGGGGCCTCGCCTTGTCCTTGTGGTGTGTATAATGTAGCCCAGGGTCCTGGCACTGAGTCTCATCAGGAATGCAAGGGATTTGGATTAGATGGTTTCTTAGAGAGTAAATTATCCCCCTATGCAACTGCATACCTAAGGAAACCGCTGGGGCTGGCATGAGCCTGGAAAAACCCAGGAAGGGTTAATAGCCCTGTCCTTTAGTCAATGGCCCCACACTTCTTCCAGTGACTCAGAAGGGGCCCCTGGAGTCATGCAAATGGAACATACCCATCATGCACCAAAACGTCCTTGTGTCTCCTTGTATCCTCTCCACAACCATTGTTACTTTAGATTGGTTTCTGTCACTTTAGATTTGTGTGTAATTTATAGAGTTTTTTTTTTTTTTTTTTTTTTTTTTTTTTTTTTGAGGCATAGTCTCACTCTGTCACCCAGGCTGGAGTGCAATGGTGTGATCTGGACTCACTGCAACCCTGCCTCCCAGATTCAAGTGATTCTCCTACCTCAGTCTCCCAGGTAGCTGGGATTACAGGCGCGAGCCACCGCGCCCAGCCTAGAGTTTTATATAAATAGTCTTATAGGCCGGGCATGGTGGCTCACACCTGTAATCCCACCACCTTGGTAGGCCTAGGTGGGTGGATCACTTGATGTCAGGAGTTCGAGACCAGCCTGACATGGCGAAACCCC
>NW_012105542.1:2230493-2230814 GCF_000951045.1 Mandrillus leucophaeus
CAAACAAAGCTATCTAAAAGCTTTGTGTGGAGATATGTATTCATTTTTCTTGGAGTGGCTAGGTGATATGATAGGTGTATATTTAAGGTTTTTTTGTTTTTTTTTTTTAGACAGTGTCCCTTTGTTATCCAGGCTGGGGTGCAGTGGTGTGATCTCGACTCACTACAACCTCCACCTCTCGAGTTCAAGTGATTCTCCTGCCTCAGCCTCTTTAGTAGCTGGGATTACAGGTGCGCATCACCGTGCCCAGCTAACTTTTTTGTATTTTTAGTAGAGACGGGGTTCCACTGTTGGTCAGGCTGGTCTCAAACTCCTGACCTC
>NW_012105543.1:0-596 GCF_000951045.1 Mandrillus leucophaeus
AAAGAAAGAAAGAAAGAAAGATTCTAGGTAATTAAAGATTCTAGCTAATTAAAGGAAATTAGCTCAGAACTTCTCTCTACAACCCCATGTATGAACATTGCAGCATTTTTTGTTATAGCAAAAGACTGGAAATAATTAAATGTTCATTGACAAGGGATGGTTTAAATAAACCAGTACATTCCTAACCATGGAATAGGACCAAGCTGTAAAAACTGACCAGGCAGGTCTTTCTGAACTTTCTGATATGGAAGAGTCCCCAAGATAAATTGTTAAATAGGAAGGAAAAAGGCAATCTGAAGGACATGGAGTGTGCTCCCGTCTGTGTAAAAAAGTGACAATAAATAGTCATATTTTATGTCTTGAAGGAAACACAAGAAAATGGCTTGACCGCAGGAAGACGAACTAAGAGATGCGGATAGGAATGGGAGGGAGACTTCTCAAGTATTACCCTTCTGTGCCTTTGAATTTTGAGCTAAAATATTTAAATAAAATATTAATATAATTAATATAATATAATCAATAATTAATATTGAATAAAATAAAATACTTAAAAATCTGCTCCCCGGGCGGTGGCTCACGCCTATAATCCCAGCACT
>NW_012105543.1:3841-4643 GCF_000951045.1 Mandrillus leucophaeus
CCAGAATCTGGGCCAGGCACGGTGGCACACGCCTGTAATCCCATCACTTTGGGAGGCCGAGGTGGGTGGATCACCTGAGGTCAGGAGTTTGAGACTAGCCTGACCAACATGGTAAAACTCCTTCTCTACTAAATAAAAAAATTAGCCGGGCATGGTGGTGCATGCCTGTAATCTCAGCTACTTAGGAGGCTAAGGCAGGAGAATCAGTTAAACCTGGGAGACGGAGGTTGCAGTGAGCCGAGATTGTGCTATTGCACTCCAGCCTGGGCAACAAGAGTGAAACTCTGTCCCAAAAAAAAAATACACCCAGAATCCAATCACATCTCACCCCTAGCACGGCCACTGCCCTGCTCTGAGCCGCTGGAGTTTAACAGAATTATTGCAACATCTGCTCCCTTGTCTTCCTGTCCTTGCCTCATTCAGTCTATTCCAAGTACAGATCCCTAAATGATTTTATTTTAAAAGTAAGTCAAGGCTGGGCATGGTAGCTCACGCCTATAATCCTAGTGCTTTGGGAGGCCGAGGAAGGAGGATCGCTCAGGTGCAGGAGTTTGAGACTCACCTGGGCAATGTGGCAAGACCCTGTCTCTACGTTAAAAAAAAGAAAAAAAAAAAAAAAGGCTGGGCATGGTGGCTCACGCCTGTAATCTTAGCACTTTGGGAGGCTGAGATGGATGGATCACCTGAGACCAGGAGTTCGAGACCAGCCTGGCCAACACGATGAAGCCCCGTCTCTACTAAAAATACAAAAATTAGCCGAGCATAGTGGTGCACATCTGTAATCCCAGCTACTCAGGAGGCT
>NW_012105544.1:0-939 GCF_000951045.1 Mandrillus leucophaeus
CAGGAGATCGAGACCATCCTGGCTAACACGGTGAAATCCCGTCTCTACTAAAAAAACAAAAAATTAGCCGGGCGTGGTGGCAGGCGCCTGTAGTCGCGGCTACTCAGGAGGCTGAGGCAGGAGAATGGCGTGAACCCGGGAGGTGGCCGAGATCACGCCACTGCACTCCAGCCTGGGCGACAGAGCGAGACTCCATCTCAAAAAAAAAAAAAAAAAAAAAAAAAAAAAAACAGAACAACAGGGCCAGGCACGGTGGCTCACGCCTATAATCGCAGCACTCTGGGAGGGCCAAGGCGGGCAGATCACAAGGTCAAGAGATCGAGACCATCCTGGAAAACATGGTAAAATCCCGTCTCTACTAAAAATACAAAAATTAGCTGGGTTTGGTGGCATGCGCCTATAGTCCCAGCTACTTGGGAGGTTGAGGCAGACAAATCGTTTGAACCCTGGAGGCAGAGGTTGCAGTAAGCCAAGATCCGCCACTGCACTCTAGCTTGGCGACACAGCGAGACTCCGCTTCTAAATAAGTAAATAATAAATAAATAGACATAACAACAAATGGTGCTGGAACAACTGGATATCCAAATGCTAATAAGTGAACTTGGATCCATACCTCATGCATTATATAAAAATTGACTCAACATGGATCACAGACCTAAATGTAAAACCTAACATTATATAAAACTTCTAGAAGAAAACATAGGGGACTGATCCTGGGTTAGACAAAGATTTTCAACATGGGAAACAAAGCACAGGCCCTAAAAATGTTTTCTGATAAACTGGCATTCATGAGAATTAGAATTTTCTGCTCTTCAAAAAGACACTGTTAAAAGAATGAAAAGATAAGTCACAGACTGGGAGAAAATCTTTGGAAAGCACAGATCTAGTAAAAGATTCGTATCCATCTCGACAACCTGAGAGAGTTAAAAAAAAAAAAAA
>NW_012105544.1:3564-4221 GCF_000951045.1 Mandrillus leucophaeus
TCATCCTGGCTAACACAGTGAAACCCTGCCTCTACTAAAAATACCAAAAAAATTAGCCAGGTGTGGTGGTGGGCACCTGTAGTCCCAGCTACTCGGGAGGCTGAGGAAGGAGAATTGCTTGAACCCGGGAGGCGGAGACTGCAGTGAGCAGAGATCGTGCCACTGCACTCCAGCCAGGGCAACAGAGTGAGACTCCATGTCAAAAAAAAAAAAAAAAAAAAGTCACTAGTATGGCCAGGGGCGGTGGCTCACACCTATAATCCCAACACTTTGGGAGGCCAAAGCGGGTGGATCACCTGAAGTCAGGAGTTCAAGACCAGCCTGGCCAACATGGTGAAAACCTGTCTCTACTAAAAATATAATATTTTTATTTTTTGTATTTAGAACAAAAAATACATTGGCCTTACCTGGATAACTCCCCATTTTAAGATTCTTAACTTAAGTATTCTGCAATACAAGGTAACATAATCCCAGGGATTATAACATGGACATCTTGGGGGACCCAAGGTGGCGTGGTGGCAGGCGCCTGTCATTCCAGAGGCTGAGACAGGAGAACTGCTTGAACCCGGGAGGCAGAGGTTGCAGTGAGCTGAGATTACGCCACTGCACTCCAGCCTGGGCAACAAAGAGCAAAATTCCATCTCAAAAAAAAAAAAA
>NW_012105545.1:0-785 GCF_000951045.1 Mandrillus leucophaeus
TGAAAATACTTGTTCACAAAATGTTTATCTCTTTATAAAGTTATGTACACATAAAGCCATTTTAACATATTATGTATGCTAAAAATATTTACAAAAATAGAAATTTCAAAAGGATAAGATAAAAATAAAATAACCATAACTCTGCTCTCACTAATATTTTTAGTTGAGACCATACGACTGAACTAGATTGTCCTTATTTTTACTTCATGTGACAAATAAAGGTGGTGTCTGCTGTGCCATATTCTTGTAGTTTTATTTATGCTGGCACTTTGTTCTTAGCTTTACTCTCTGATTCCATTAGAAAAAAATATTTTCATGTCACTGACCTATTTCTGTCAAGTTTAACTTTATTAAAACTAAATTATGAAAGCTGTAAATCTATGTAACCTGCCATACATAAATGCACTGTGTCCCAATACACTAAAAACAATCAAATTATAGTGATGCTATTATTCCAGCCAAATCATGGGATGCCCTTAGGCTCTTTTCTCCATCATCCAGAACACTCAACCTTCTGACATGTGGGCTGAGAGGAGAACAGTGCAAATCCACTGATTAACTATTAGTAAAGCTTAACTGCTGTCATATTTATTTCATTTATTATTATTATTATTTTTTTGAGACAGAGTTTTGCTCTTGTGGCCCAGGCTGGAGTGCAATGGCATGATCTCGGCTCACTGCAACCCTGCTTCCCGGGTTCAAGCAATTCTCCTGCCTCAGCCTCCCAAGTAGCTGGGATTACAGGTGCCCACCACCATGCCCAGCTAATTTTTTGTATTTTTAGT
>NW_012105545.1:4935-5904 GCF_000951045.1 Mandrillus leucophaeus
TTATTTATTTATTTATTTATTTTCTGAGACAGTCTCACTCTGCCACCTAGGCTGGAGTGCAGTGGAGCAATCTTGCTCACTGCAGCCTCTGCCTCCCTTGTTCAAGCTATTCTCCTGCCTCAGCCTCCCGAGTAGCTGGAACTACAGGCATGTACCACCACGCCCAGTTAAGTTTTGTATTTTCAGTAGACAGGGTTTCAGCATATTGGCCAGGCTGCTCTTGAACTCATGACCTCTGGTGATCCACCCGCCTCGGCCTCTCAAAGTGCTGGGATTACAAGAATGAGTCACCGTGCCTGGCCAGGACCTGCCACTTAAAATGCTCCATGAAATTGACAATTCAACAACAACAAAAAACATGACTGAAAAGACCTGGAGAAAAAGAAGCCTCCAATTCTCCAAAGTGTAATTCACGTCAACTACAATTTCTGCAGCAAAGGCAAAAAACAAAAACAAAAACAAAACAAAACAAAAAAACCAGTACTTACTTTTTGGAATAGGAGACTCTTGTACATGGTTTCACTGAGATTCAAAAGTTATAAGAGAGCATATAGTAAAAATCTCCCTCCCTCCCCATCACCCAGCCCCCCCATTTCCTCTCCAATTCAGAGACAAGCTGGCACAGTTTATCTTTATTAGTCAACAAATATCTGAATTATGGGTGAGTTGGTTTGGCCCATGGTAAGGACAGTGATCCAAGAACAAATCCCAGCAGAATGGAAAAGTTGTTAATGAAGCCTTTAAAAAACATTCTTCCATGTACACACAATGTAACATCAGTAGAATTATCTTCAGATATGAAGCACAAGCGAAGACCATAGAAGTTAGCAGTTCCCAGGAGAGAAAACATTTTGGCAGACTGGGAACAGATGGAATTGTTTGGGTGAGGAAGAAGGGACAAGATGGAGGAAGGTGAACAAGTTGGAGCAGTCCCTGTTGTTTCCGGGTTCTTCATCACAGATTTTCCCG
>NW_012105546.1:0-917 GCF_000951045.1 Mandrillus leucophaeus
GCTTTGTGCACATGCACCATCGTGTCTGTGTATGTGAGGGTTTACACATTTTGAGTTTCTTTTTTTTTTTTGTAGAGATGGGGTCTCACTCTGCTGTCCAGCCTGGTCTCAAACTCCTGGCTTCAAGGGATCCTCTCACCTCAGCCTCCCCAGTCACTGGGATTACAGGCGTGAGCCACCATGCCTGGGTTTTTGAATTTTGATAGCTATTGGTCTACCAGTTTATATTCCCATCAGCAGAGTGTGAGACTGCCATCATCCTTACCAGCCCGAGGCATTCTCCATCTTTTTTATTCTGCCAGGGGACGTAACGGTGTGGCCACAGCGTCCCCACCCCTGAGGGCAAGTGAGCAGGGCTCATAACGCCAGCTGTGGAGGGTGCTGCGGAGGGGTCTGCCCCACCGAGGTGAGGCTGGGTCTCATGGCCTCCAGTGCCCGATTCTGTGTGTGTTTACTACAATAGAGACACACTCGAGGGCGGGAGACAGCAGAGTTCCCTGAAGCCCTGGGGCAACCCTGGCTCTTCTGGATCTCCGGGGGGGGAGGCGCTGGAAAATGAGCCCTGTGGCCTGCGGGTGGTAAATCAGGCTTTTCCTTTCAATAATAATAGACGTCCTCTCCCCTCATTAGTGGAACAGAACGGCTGTTCTGGGGGCTGACGGGGTGCTGCCTTGCTTCCTCTGTAGGAGAAGATGCTTCTCCGGGGAAGAGAGGGCTCCATGTGCAGAAACCTGGAGTCTTGCAGCCCGATCTCCACAGTACCCCGGCCTGGGGGACTGCTCCGTCCTGCATGGCCTGGTTACTGCGTGGAAACCCATGTGCTGTCACGAGAGCCAGAGAGCGTCCTCTGTGAAGGCTGGACGCCCCCCACAGCACACTTCCTACAGCATGGCTCCACCTGGTCCTCTCCCTCCTCC
>NW_012105546.1:3847-5585 GCF_000951045.1 Mandrillus leucophaeus
CAGCACACTTCCTACAGCATGGCTCCACCTGGTCCTGTTCCTCCTCCGAACGCCCCCCACAGCACACTTCCTACAGCATGGCTCCACCTGGTCCTCTTCCTCCTCCGACACTCCTGGTGGCTCCCTACTGCCTCGAGAGGACGTGACTCTTCCGGAGTATCCCAGTCCTCGGTGAGGCCCTGCCACATAGCCTGGGCTCCAGCCACATTCTCCTGCTCACTCTGACCGGATGGTTTTTCTTTACCCTCTCCCCTCACCTTCCAGAGCCTGCTCATCTTTTTTTGAGACAGACTCTCGCTGTGTCGCCCAGGCTGGAGTGTAGTGGCGCGATCTTGGCTCACTGCAACCTCTGCCTCCCGGGTCTAAGCCATTCTCCTCCCTCAGCCTCCCAAGTAGCTGGGACTACAGGCACAGGCCACTACGCCCGGCTAATTTTTTACATTTTTAGTAGAGACGGGATTTCACGGTGTTAGCCAGGATGGTCTCGATCTCCTGACCTCGTGATCCACCCGCCTCGGCCTCCCAAAGTGCTGGGATTACAGGTGTGAGGCACCACGCCTGGCTGAGCCCTGAGGAAGGGTCCATCAATGACCTCACTCCTCCCATCTTCTCCCAGCCCCGCTCTGCGTCAGTCTGAACTTCCGTCCATGGGGGTTGTGTACCCGAGGACAGAAGCCAGTGGTGTGCAGATAGCATGGAGCCCACAGGCTGGGCTTGGACTCTGGCTCTGTCACTTAGCAT
This sequence comes from Mandrillus leucophaeus, assembly GCF_000951045.1. Classification (NCBI taxonomy): domain Eukaryota; kingdom Metazoa; phylum Chordata; class Mammalia; order Primates; family Cercopithecidae; genus Mandrillus; species Mandrillus leucophaeus. Next base: position 4,589 of record NW_012105546.1, read on the forward strand.
GTGGCTGCGGGGAAATTAGTTAACAGGCCTGGGCCTCAGTTTTTCTGTCTGTGAAATGGGGGTAATTACTGCCACTCATAGGACTATTTGGCAGATCAGTAGTTCTCAACCATGAGTGTGTGGTGCGTGTGTGTGTGTGTGTGCGTGTGTAAACTCTCCCTTCCTGGGGACATTTGGCAATGTCTAGAGACATTTTGTTTGTTACTTTTGGATCGGGGGATACTGCTGGCATCTAGAGGGCAGAGGCCAGGGATGCCATTGTGCCTCCTATGACGCATAGAACAGCTCCTGCAATGAAGAATTATCTGCCTCCAAATGTCACGTGGTGAGGCCAAGAAAGCTGGTGGAGATGAAATGATGGACAGCTGCAGTGAGGTACCCAAGGGGTCTCTGGTTCACAGCAGGTGCTTCCCAAATAGCCATCTTTAAATGTAGCCGATTCATCCCTGTGTTGTCCACCACTCCCAGGACAGTGCCTGACACAGAGAAGCTGGGTGCTAGGATTAGGGAGGACGGAAGAGGAAAAAGAGGGATATTCTTATTCGTCCAGATTCAATGGAAAGAAAGTTAAAGTGGCCAGGCGCAGTGGCTCATGTCTGTAATCCCAGGACTTTGGGAGGACGAGGCGGGTGGATCACGAGGTCAGGAGATCGAGACCATCCTGGCCAACATGGAGAAACTCCGTCTATACTAAAAACACAAAACCTAGCTGGGCCTGCACACTGGTGGTGCACGCCTGTAATCCCAGCTACTCAGGAGGCTGAGGCAGGAGAATCGCTTGAACCCGGGAGGCGAAGGCTGCAGTGAGTCAAGATCGGGCCACTGCACTCCAGCCTGGGTGACAGAGTGAGACTCTGTCTCAAAAACAAAGAAAAAGTTAAAGTACCTGATTTGGGAAGGTGGAGGGACCAGGGCTGTAAGAGGACAGGTGTTCTCCAGGTGGGAGCAAGGCTGGTGGGTGAAGGGATGGAGCCGCAAGCTGTGTGGAGCCACTCCA
>NW_012105547.1:0-1390 GCF_000951045.1 Mandrillus leucophaeus
AAAAAAAAAAAAAAAAAAAGGAGGGGGTTGGGGGTAGGGGCTGTTTCTCCATTGTCTTGAACTTGGGAAGATCCTATACTTAGAACACAACGGAATTGCCTGTGCGCAGCTCCAAGTGTGGCCCGTAACTGGTTGGGAGCTTCCACCTCCTCCCTCCGCTTTGCAAGAAGTCAGATAACTCAGAGGCTGCCATGTTAAGAGAAACACTGGAGGAGGAAAAGCCACCTGGAGAGATGGGGGAGCTCAGGGGCTCTGAGGCTTCAGACCTGAGATGAGGAGGCCATCCTGGAGGTGGGTCCTTCAGCCCCAGCCACCTTAACTGGGCCCATGTGGAGCACAGACAGCCACCCAGCAGGCTCTTCCCAATTGCCTGATCCACAAAACTATCAGCAAAATACAGAGGTTGTCCTAGGCTCCTAAGTTAAGCGATGTTTGGTTGGACACTGGTAGGTAACTGGAGCCTCCACACTGGCTGAAAGATAACTGGCAGCAGTAGATCACCGGAACCTCCACTTGGCCATGCCTGACCTAAAAGGAGGTTAAGAAAACACGTATTTAGTTTTTCCAACCCCGAGATACATGGAGGTAAAGGAGAGGCTCCTCCCACCAGGGCCCCCCGCTTCTCTTTACTTTTGTGATTGAACCAAATAGAAAATCCACCACCCATTGGGCCCTGTGTGCCAGGCACACGCAGCTTCTTGCACAAGGCAGGCGGTATTTATGGCTCCCATTTTGCACATGAAGAGACCAGGCTTGGTAATGACCCAGATTGTCCAGCTAGGAAGAGTTTGAGCCTGGCTTTGGACCCATGAAGGTCGATGCCTTACCCACCTGCTTTGTGGCTATAGCTATATTGGGGAGTGAGTAGGTTAACAACTTGGGGAACAGCGTTTTTCGTAGAAGGAACAGCCAGAGCAAGGATGCCCATAATGATGACACAGTGAGGCTGGGGAGGGAACAGAGGTTGTGCAGGATGTGAGTCAGAGACCAGGCTGTTTCGCGGCCTCAAAATTTTGGACTTGATGCTGGAGGCAGCAGGGAGCCACTTCAGGGTCTGTTTCTTTAATTAAAACATTTGAATCAACAATACAGTCGCATGGCTCCCAAACCAACAAATATACAAGGGAAACAGAAAAGTTTCTCTTCCATGTCCCCATGCTCATTTTCATTAGTCTCCCAGGTTAGTTTTCTGTGTGGCCTTTCAGAGTTTAAGTGAAACAATGGCGAATGAAGATTCTTATTTTTCCTGTTTACACAAAATATTATGGTGTCGTTCTGCACCTGGCTTTTTTTGCTTAGTGATGAAAAATTCACCCTTTAAAGTATACAGTTCAGTGGGTTTTCAGGATGTTTACAGAGTTGTGTAACTGTGACCACTATCTCATTCTAA
>NW_012105547.1:1447-1695 GCF_000951045.1 Mandrillus leucophaeus
TGCAACCTCTGCCTCCCGGGTTCAAGTGATTCTTCTGACTCAGCCTCCCCAGTAGCTGGGATTATAGGTGCCCACCACTACTCCCAACTAATTTTTGTGGGTTTTTTTTGAGAGAGAGTCTCACTCTGTCACCCAGGCTGGAGTGCAGTGGTGCGATCTCTGCCCACTGCAACCTCCACCTCCCCGGTTCAAGCAGTTCTCTGCCTCAGCCTCCCGAGTAGCTGGGAGGCTGGCTCCTGCCCTCACAT
>NW_012105548.1:0-1007 GCF_000951045.1 Mandrillus leucophaeus
TCTTCCCAGTTTTTATATATAAAGTTTCAGTGCCGCAAAAGAAGTAGCACTTGAATATAAAATTTTCTTTTAATTCTCAGCAAGCCAAGGTACTTCTACAGAAGGGTGCACACTTGGACAAGGGAGGGAAAGGGGTTCTTATTCCTGATGCACATGGCCCCTGCTGTTGTGTGTTCCCCTATTAGCTAGGGTTAGATTGCACAGGCTAAGCTAATTCCAACTGGCTAATTTAAAGAAAATGATGGGCTGAGTGCTTTGGCAGGAGTCAGGGCAGAGCAGGTAGCAATCGGAATGAGTCAGGGTGGAGCAGGTAATCAGAATGAGGAGCAGGTAATCGGAATGAGTCAGGGTGGAGCAGGTGATTGGAATGAGTCAGGGTGGAGCAGTTGATTGGAATGAATCAGGGTGGAGCAGGTGATTGGAATGAGGAGCAGGTAATTGGACTGAGTCAGGGTGAGACAGGTGATCAGAATGAGTCAGTGTGGAGCAGGTGATTGGAATGAGTCAGGGTGGAGCAGTTGATCAGAATGAGTCAGGGTGGAGCAGGTGATTGGAATGAGTCAGGGTGGAGCAGTTGATCGGAATAAGTCAGGGTGAGGCAGGTAATCAGAATGACTCAGGGTGGAGCAGTTGATCGGAATGAGTAAGGGTGGAGCAGGTGATTGGAATGCGTTAGGGTGGGACAGGTGATCAGAATGAATCAGGGTGGAGCAGGTAATCGGACTGAGTCAGGGTGGAGCAGGTGATTGGAATGAGTTAGGGTGAGGCAGGTGATCAGAATGAGTCAGGGTGGAGCAGGTAATCGAAAAAGGTTGTTTTACAGGGAAGTTAAGTTTAAAAGTAGAAGACAAAGAATTGAACATACCGACATATTGATTCCTTGAAAAGAAATTTAGAACCCATATCTAACACAGTCTTGGGCATGTCTTTATCAGCAGTGTGAAAATGAACTAATACAGTAAATTGGTACCAGGAGTGGGTGAAAAGATATGGAAGTGACTTTGGAA
>NW_012105548.1:4662-6184 GCF_000951045.1 Mandrillus leucophaeus
TGGGTAGATCACTTGAAGCCAGGAGTTCGAGACCAGCCTGGCCAACATGGTAAAACCCATCTCTACTAAAAATACAAAGATTAGCTGGTAGTCCCAGCTACTCAGGAGGCTGCGGTACAAGAATTGCTTGAACCTGGGAGGCGGAGGTTGCAGTGAGCTGAGATCGCACCACTGTACTCTAGCCTGGGCGACAGAGTAAGAATCTGTCTCAAAACAAAAAAAAAAGAGAGAGAGAGAGAGGGATGGCTCCATAGCCCATCACCAAAGTCCCCAACCCTCTAGCTTCAAATATCTCAAAGGTGAGTGTTCACCATTATAAGTATTCTGTACTGTTCCTTCCCACCCTGACCCCTTTTCCTTTGGGAAATTAATGGAGATCTCTCATCCGTTCAGCCAAGAGTCAACATACCCATTTGTTGAACTCCTACTATGCGCTATTTTAAATCATCAGTATGGAATTTGCTGTGGATTTTTCATTGTTGTTATTAATAATTCCTTATGTGAAAATAGTGGAACTGTAATATTTCTTCTGGGCACACTTTGTAGTAGCGTGCTGTGGCCAGCTCATGCAGGCTCTGGAGAGCCCACTGTGGCTTCTCTTCACAACTCCCCAGTTCTGTGGTCAGTAACAGTAAGCTGGCAGCTGGAAATCAGCCAGATGTGCAGTATTTATACCACAGAACCAGCAAATTCTCCCTAGCAGGGCTTTCTCCCCTCCCACCCCCTACAAACCCCTAGAGTCAGTTATTAAACATTTACCAAGCTGGGTGTGGTGGCTCATGCCTGTAATCTCAACACTTTAGGAGGCTGGGGCAGGAGGATTGCTTGACCCCAGGAGTTTAAGATAAGCCTGGACAATGTAGCAAGACCCCATCTCTACCAAAAAATTTTTTTTAATTAGTTGAGAGTGGTGGTGCACACCTGTAGTCTCAGCTACTCTGTAGGCTGAGGCAGGAGGAACACTTGAGTCCAGGAGGTCGAGGCTGCAGTGAGCTAGGATCACACCACTCTGCCTGGGTGACAAAGCAAGACTCTGTCTCAAAAAAATATAAAAAATTACCAGCATATACTTCTTCTTGTATATACTTCTCTATAGTTTTTCTCTATACTGCCCTTTACCATGAACATTTTACTCATGAGAAACACCAAGCAAAGCCACTAAGTGATTATACAAAACTGAGTGTAAGTCACAGCCTTGCTCTTGTGACTTCTTTCCTCTACACCGCATGCCCTGACTTAAGCCACCTCCTCCCACCCACACCCCCAGGTGCGATCGGCGCTCCCTCACTACTTCTCACCTTTTCCCTTCACCTCTTCCAACTACATTTTTTTATCTTTTAAAAAATAATTTTATTTTTAAGTATTATGAGTACATAATAGTTGTACATATTTATGGGGTACATGTGATGTTTTGATACACACATACAATGTGTAGCTAGATTTTAGGGGCAAGAAAGCATGCCACCAAAGATGAGGGAGCTAGCTATAGCTATAGGTAGCTGTAGCTACCTCATCTCTTGTG
>NW_012105549.1:0-775 GCF_000951045.1 Mandrillus leucophaeus
GTCTGGATCTCCTGGCCTCGTGATCCGCCCGCCTCGGCCTCCCAAAGTGCTGGGATTACAGGCTTGAGCCACCGCGCCTGGCCTCATCTTATTTTTATTTATTTAAATTTCAAGATAATCATTTGATAAGATAAACAGGTATTTTTCTTTTAACTCAACAGTTAAAAGAACATTAAGAAGGAAACATTCCTCCACAAATCTGAAGACATTTATTTGTCCTTTAAAAGTATCTAACATGGGGCATGTTGGCTCACACCCTTAATCCCAGCATTTTGGAGTTCGAAGTGGATGGACTGCTTGAGCCTAGGAGTTTGAGAACAGCCTGGGCAACACAGCAACACCCCAGCTCTATTTTAAAAATTTTTTTAAAAAGTAAACTGAAAAACTTTGTACTCTAGAAATTCTATAGAAATACAGAAACAGTTTAAATGAATTAAGTACATTATCCAAGTTTAAGTTAAATTCTAAATAGTTATCTTTCCAACTATTATGAACAATTTATTTTTATACTAGTGTTGACACTTTCTCATTTCTTTGTATTTTTTATTTTAAAAAAATAGAGACAAAGTCTCACTACGTTGCCCAGGCTGGTCTCGAACTTCTGAGCTAGATGTGTATAAGAGACAGCAAAACTGTCAAATACTTACCTAGATTAAATAAGAAAAAAAGACAGAAGACTCAAATAAATAAAATAAGAAATAAAATGAAAATAAATTAATTATTCAACATTAAACTTAAAGATGAGAGAATTCCCAACATATGGCCAAACAAAAGA
>NW_012105549.1:825-1369 GCF_000951045.1 Mandrillus leucophaeus
AAGTCTCACTACGTTGCCCAGGCTGGTCTCGAACTTCTGAGCTCAAGTGATCCTCCTGCTTTGGCCTCCCAAAGTGGTAGGAATACCAGTGTGACCCACCACACCTGGCCCTCATTTCTTAATTGAAGAAAGTTTAAAATTCACTGAAATTGTTTTAAAAATAAATTAATTGGCCGAGAACGGTGGCTCATGCCTGTCACGCCTGTAATCCCAGCACTTTGGGAGGCTGAGGTGGGTGGATCACGAGGTCAGGAGATCGAGACCATCCTGGCTAACACGGTGAACCCCCATCTCTACTAAAAATACAAAAAATTAGCCGGACACGGTGGCGGGCGCCTGTAGTCCCAGCTTCTCGGGAGGCTGAGGCAGGAGAATGGCGGGAACCTGGAAGGCGGAGCTTGCAGTGAGCGGAGATCCCGCCACTGCACTCCAGCCTGGGCGACAGAGCGAGACTCGTCTCAAAAAAATAAATAAATAAAATAAGAAATAAAATGAAAATAAATTAATTATTCAACATTAAACTTAAAGATGAGAGAATTCCCAA
>NW_012105550.1:0-804 GCF_000951045.1 Mandrillus leucophaeus
TCATCTCACAGAGTTACAGCTTTCCCCTAAAGAAGCCTTTCGCTAAAACAGTTCCTGTGGAATTTGCAAAGTAATATTTGGAAGCCCATAGCGGGCTATGGTGAAAAAGGAAATATCCTCAGATGAAATCTGGAAAGAAGCTTTCTCAGAAAATGCTTAGTGTTCTGTTAGTTCATCTCAAAGAATTACGTCTGCATTTCGTGGATCTCTTTGCTGGCTGATTTCTGTGGAATCTGAGAACAGATATTTCGGATCCCTTTGAAGACTGTAGGGCCAAAGGAAATATCCGCCGATAACAAAGAGAAAGAAGATTCCTGAGCAACTTCTTGGTGTTCTGTGAAATCATCTCACAGAGTAACAGCTTTCCCCTCAAGAAGCCTTTCGCTAAGACAGTTCTTGTGGAATTGGGAAAGTGATATTTGAAAGCCCATGGAGGGCTACGGTGAAAAAGGAAATAACCTCAGATGAAATCTGGAAAGAAGCTTTCTGAGAAACTGCTTAGTGTTCTGTAAATTCATCTCACAGAGTTACTTCTGTACTTCGTGGAACTCTTTGCTAGCCTTTTTTCTGTTGTATCTGCGAACAGATATTTCGGATCCCTTTGAAGACTCTAGGGCCAAAGGGAATATTCTCCGATAACAAAGAGAAAGAAGCTTTCTGAGAAACGTCTTTGCGTTCTGTGAAATCATCTCACAGAGTTACAGTTTCCCCTCAAGAAGCCTTTCGCTAAGACACTTCTTGTGGAATTTGCAAATTGGTATTTGGAAGCCTATAGAGGGCTATGGTGAAAAAGGAAATATCCTC
>NW_012105550.1:4039-4443 GCF_000951045.1 Mandrillus leucophaeus
AGGAAATATCCTCAGATGAAATCTGGAAAGAAGCTTTCTGAGAAACTGCTTAGTGTTCTGTTAATTCATCTCACTGAGTTACATCTGCATTTCGTTGATCCCTTTGCTAGGCTTATTTCTGTGGAATCTGAGAACAGATATTTCGGATCCCTTTGAAGACTATAGGGCCAAGGCAATATCCAACGATAACCAAGAGAAAGAAGCTTTCTGAGAAACTTCTTTGTGTTCGATGAAAACATCTCACAGAGTTACAGCCTTCCCCTCATGAAGCCTTTCGCTAAGACAGTTCTTGTGGAATTGGCAAAGTGATATTTGGAAGCCCATAGAGGGCTAGAGTGAAAAAGATAATATCCTCAGATGAAATCTGGAAGGAAGCTTTCTGAGAAACTGCTTAGTGTTCTGTT
>NW_012105551.1:0-302 GCF_000951045.1 Mandrillus leucophaeus
ACTGCCCAAGGCTGGATAATTTATAAAGGAAAGAGGTTTAATTGACTCACAGTTCCACATGGCTGAGGAGGCCTCAGTAAACTTACAATCGTGGCAGAAGGGGAAGCAAACACATCCTTCTTCCCATGACAGTAGGAAGGGGAAGTGCTGAGCAAAGAGGGAAAAGCCCCTTATAAAACCATCAGATCTCATGAGAACTCACTCACTATCATGAGAATAGCAGCATGGGGGTAACCGCCCCCATGATTCAATTACCTCCCACTGGGTCCCTCCCATGACATGTGGGGATTATGGGAAATACA
>NW_012105551.1:2537-3754 GCF_000951045.1 Mandrillus leucophaeus
TCACATGGTATTTCTGGTTCTAGATCCTTGAGGAATCACCACAGTGTCTTCCACAATGGTTGAACTAATTTACATTCCCACCAACAGTGTAAAAGTGTTCCTATTTCTCCACAGCCTCGCCAGCATCTATTGTTTCCTGACTTTTTAATAATCTGCATTCTGACTGGCAAGAGATGGTATTTCATTATAGTTTTGATTTACATTTCTCTGATGGCCAGTGATGGTGAGCCTTTTTTCATGTTTGTTGGCTGCATAAATGTCTTCTTTTGAGAAGTGTCTGTTCGTATCTTTTGCCCATTTTTTGATGGGGTTGTTTGTTTCTTTCTTGTAAATTTGTTTAAGAAAACCCGTTTTATAAGGGCTGTAATCTCATTCATGAGGAAGGAGTCCCCATGGCCTACTCACTTCTTTAAGGCCTCACCTTTTATTACTATCACACTGGCAACACCTGAAGTTTGGAGAATGCATTCAAACCATAGCAAGATTTTGTAACAAACTATTATTATTACTGAGCCAGAGTCTCACTTTGTCGCCCAGGCTGGTGTGCGGTGGTGTGATCTTGGCTCACTGCAACCTCCACCTCCTGGGTTTAGGCAATTCTCCTGCCTCAGCCTCCCAAGTAGCTGGGATTACAGGTGCCCACCACCATGCCCAGCTAATTTTTATTTTTTTATTTTTTTTTTAATTTTTAGTAGAGATGGGATTTCACAGGGTGGTCCAGGCTGGTCTCAAACTCCTGACCTCAGGTGATCTACCCGCCTTGGCCTCCCAAAGTGCTGGGATTATAGGCGTGAGCCACCACACCACGCCCAATCAGAAATAATATTTAGAATGTATAGTAGCACACTGCTTAATTAAATAAGCATTATGTAGGATGTTGAAATAATGTTGTCTTTCAAAGACCTGTATTCGATACAAGAGTGAAAATTATAAATGTTTAAACATTTGCAAAAAAAAAAAAAAGAAAAAAATAGCGCTGAAAGTAATTCAGGGGAAAGTGTCAGCTAGGACAAGACAGACATTTTACTGTGGCATGCTGGCTCTGACTGAAGAAAAAATTCATAGTTTTAAAAAAATGAGGTAAAAGTGAGATAATTTTTTGGGGGATGAGATAATCTGTGCTAAAAAAAATTAAAGGTATCCCTGTTTGGTAAACTTCACTTGGAATATTCAAAGTCTCCAGGATTTGTAAAATTTAATGAAGTATTTGACTTCAG
>NW_012105552.1:0-1434 GCF_000951045.1 Mandrillus leucophaeus
CTCACTCATCTCACTACCTCTGTTTCTACTCCACTTTTCATATAGCCAAGAGCTCCTTTTCCAGAACTTGGATATTACCATGTTAAAAAACCATTCAAGCCTAGTGAGGTGGCTCATGCCTGTAATCCCAGCACTTTGGGAGGCCGAGGTGGGAGCATCACTTGAGGTCAGGAGTTCAAGACCAGACTGACCAACATGGTGAAACCCCATCTCTACTAAAAATACAAAAATTAGCTGGGCGTGGTGGTGTGCGCCTGTAATCCCAGCTACTCAGGAGGCTGAGGCAGGAGAATCACTTGAACCCAAGAGGCGGACATTGCAGTGAGCCAGGATCACGCCACTGCACTCCAGCTTGGGTGACAAAGCAAGACTGTGTCTCAAAAAAAAAAAAAAAAAAGCCATTCGATACTCCCAATTGCTGGCCAGATGATGTCCAGCTCCTTACTGTGTGATTGAGTCATGACTTAACCTCACCTGCCACCTTCTTGGAGGTACCTGCCTCTAACTTGGTGGAGTGCACCCTACGACCTGGGCAGCCATGCCTGTTCATGGCTCCAGGCCTTTACACAGGCTGTTCCCTCCCCTGGGAATGTCCCTCCTCCCACCCCTTTGTGCCTGCCAGCCTGCCTTCCTTCCTGTCTTTTGTTTGATTTAGATTTATTGAATACATACTAAATGCATCCCCCACTCACTCCCTGCAGGTTAGTTATTTCCCGCTCTGTACTCCCACAGCCCTCTACTTTAATTATTTGGATATGTCTATCTCTTCCATTAGCCTGAACTCAATTCTGAGGGGGATTTTCCTTTATTCATCTTCACATCACTAGTACTTACTGCTTTTGGCTTGGCATATATAATAGATACTCTAACTGTTTTGTTGAAAATAAATGAAAGAAGAGTTAAGTCTTGAGAGATAGGCTGAATCTATTGAATATCAGGCTGGGAAGTTGGGATGCCATTTCTCAAAAACTAGCTTACACATCTAAGCTCTTACACATCTCAAGAGCTTGTTAAGAATTCACATTCTGGGGCACATCCTTTTACACTCTCACAGGAGTGGGCCTGGACAATTTTATTATTATTATTGCTGATTGAAATAATTTAACTAATAAGCTCCCCTAGGGATTCTGAACAGCTTGCCTGGTGCCAGTCTGTAGACCAACCTTTGAAAGCACTGTGTCATGAACCACAGCAAATAAATTCTGGGCATTAACTCCGATACTCTTCCTTTTTTAATCTTTAATTTTATTTTAGGTCCTGGGGTACATGTGCAGGATGTGCAGGTTTGTTACATAGATAAATATGTGCCATGATGGTTTGCTGCATTTATCAGCCCATCACCTCGGTATTAAGCCCAGTATGCATTAGCTATTTTTCCTAATGCTCTCCCTCCCCCCACCCCACCCCCTGAGAGGCCCCAGAGTGTGTTTTCCC
>NW_012105553.1:0-429 GCF_000951045.1 Mandrillus leucophaeus
GAATCTGGCAATTATGTGTCTTGGAGTTGCTCTTCTCGAGGAGTATCTTTGTGGCGTTCTCTGTATTTCCTGAATTTGAATGTTGGCCTGCCCTAATAGGTTGGGGAAGTTCTCCGAATGATGTCCTGAAGAGTGTTTTCCAACTTGGTTCCATTTTCCCCCTCACTTTCAGGCAACCCAATCAGACGTAGATTTGGTCTTTTTACATAATCCTATACTTCTTGCAGGCTTTGTTCATTTCTTTTTCTTCTTTTTTCTTTCAGTTTCTCTTCTCACTTCATTTCATTCATTTGATCCTCAATCGCTGATACTCTTTTTTCCAGTTGATTGAGTAGGTTACTGAAGCTTGTGCATTTGTCACGTATTTCTCGTGTCATGGTTTTCATCTCTGTCCATTCGTTTATGGCCTTCTCTGCATTAATTATTCTA
>NW_012105553.1:1688-32665 GCF_000951045.1 Mandrillus leucophaeus
AGCTGCTTTGTTTATCTACTTAAGCCTCAGCAATGGCGGGTGCCCCGCCCCCAGCCTGGCTGCTGCCTTGCTGCGAGATCACACACTGCTGTGCTAGCAATGAGGGAGGCTCCGTGGGCATGGGACCCTCCCCACCAGGTGTGGGATATAGTCTCCTGGTGTACCTGTTTGCTAAGATCCTTGGTAGAGCGCAGTATTGGGGTGGGAGTTACCCGATTTTCCAGGTGTTGTGGGTCTCAGTTCCCCTGGCTAGGAAAAGGGATTCCCTTCCCGCTTGCGCTTCTCAGGTGAGGCAATGCCTCGCCCTGCTTCAGCTCTTGCTGGTCGGGCTGCAGCAGCTGACCAGCACTGATTGTCAGGCACTCCCTAGTGAGATAAACCCAGTATCTCAGTTGAAAATGCAGAAATCACCTGTCTTCTGTGTCGCTCGCGCTGGGAGTTGGAGACTGGAGCTGTTCCTATTTGGCCATCTTCTCAAAAATATTCTTAAAGGTATTGAAAAGCTAATAAGAGTCTAAAGAACTATCAAATCAAGATACAGATAAAATCAAAGGGTTAATAAAGTTTTTGTTTGTTTGTTTTTGTTTTTATTCTTTCTCCTAAGGACATATGCCAATTCCTGAGAAGCTGGGTTGGCTTCTGAGAGTATCACAGGGCAAGAAATTGGTTACTGTAATCCATGGTTGGCTGTGTCAGGAGTGGCAACTTTTCTTCTTTTGGATGGAACAGTTGCCTTCTATAGTAAGGTCAAAATAGGATTATGCAGAATGACAATAACCTTGCAAATCAATTGCTGGGTTTTGAAAGGCTTTTTTCAAAAAATCATTTATTTTATCATTCATTTTAGCATGGCATTTTCCAAATTCCCAAAATGTGAAAAGGATGCCCCACAAATCTATGACACCTCTATAACAGGAGATATAGCATAAAAATGGAAATTAGAAACCCCACTACTTTTCCAATTTTGAGTATCTCCTGGGTGTGTGTTTCTGGCAGGCTCTGATTTATTATTGTCATGCCTTCTGTCCTTTGTAGGTAACACCCCTCACCCCTCAGCACTACGGCAGACACATTTTTTTCAAGGAGCCTAGGTTAGCTCTAGTTTAATTTTTCTCCAATTGTGAATTTTTATACATTACTTCCCTACTCCATATCCCTTAGCAGTTTGGTAAACAATAGCTCCTGTGTTACTATGCTGTCCTTGTTTTTCCCTGGGAAACCTGGATGTGCATCATTTCTTTTTGAATGGGTATTGGAACTAATTTCAAGTTCTACTCATGTGGTTATTGTTGTTATTTCCCTTCGTCTTCTAGTTTTGAGTTTTTTTTCATTGCATAGTTTCCTGTGGTTCATTTCCATACCACACCCTGCAAACCACTCCAACACAACCCAGAACATTTATTCTTGTTCTCTCTGGCGTGTTCCGTGCCATTCTGCAGAAAGTTCCTTGGGTTTGGCCTCTCCTTATTTCCAAATGCCTAACAGTGCCTTCCAATTCACAGCTACCCACTATTCCCAATTTCATCATCACTTTTGCCAGATGCCAAACCCACCAGCGGGCAGGATATTTACCCCAGGGCACTTACCATTATAAATTGCAAAGTCTGTGGCTATTCAGTGTCCATACCCAGTTTGAAAACAATCAGCAAACCTCTTTATTCAATTAAGCAGTAACAAAACAGTAAGTGCATAATCAGTTATGTTATTCACTCCATTATTTATATCAACAAAAATCCCAGTTATGTTAGTTAGATAAGTGCCAAATTATTGTAGAAATTTGTCCCAAGTGGAAGTGAATTCTAATACTTTTTCTATAAAGCCAGAATAGGTAATAATTCCATGATCACTAATATAATTCTGTTGTGTTCAGACCAGTGCAAATTTTCTGGAGCATTTTCATAATTTATAAGACACTCAAATGTTCTCAGATAACCTGTACTTATACAAGTATTATTGTTGTAATTTGATTTTAAGGTGAAACCTGTGTATTAATAGCTTTTCAAAATAAGTGATGATGAGAAAGGCATACATCAATTGTAAAGCATACCTTTATATCAGATATATTAAAATGTAAGCCAATGTGTACTTCAGGATCAAGAACATACAATAAAACCTTCAGTCTCTTATACAACAGCACGTGTTGATCATTTCCTGACTACCAGGAACTATGCTAGGAATTGGACACACCCAGGTTAATAACACAGCTTAACCACTGCTCTCAAATTGTGCTCAGAGAAGTGGAGGAAAAGAGAAAGTCAATAGATAATCGAAACACCAGGTGTCAGGTAAAGGCTTAGTTCAACATCTAGTAAAGATTTTTGAGCATCGTGCCAGACCTTCACTGTTAAAAAGATTTAAAAGCAAAAAGCATGTGTTTCAAGTCAAGGATAAATGAAGAAGAAAAAAAAAAAAGAATAAGAAAAAAAAAAAAAGCAATCTGTAACCCTAGACTGGAAGTGCAGAAAATGGGACAAAGGAATCAATAGAGCTGAAAGGGTATGCTGGCCAGCAGGACCCTGGTGGAGGTGAAAGGTTGGGCAAAGCAGAGCACCAGGACCACCCGTAAATGCCACGGTAGGCTTGGGGCACAGTGAGCCTCTCCAAGTAGCCTGAGGATAAAACCTGAGAAGTAAGATTAATTCTAAACCACCTAACCAACCAAACGGAGCATCTTTTGGCCAACAGGACCCCAGAATAACCTTGAAAACTGAGTTCTCCTCCATGAACTGAGCTCAGGCAGGCCTCCTCATACCTGCTCCCTTGCTAACCGCCATTAGCTTTTCTTCCCTAAGGGCTAAACAGAAACCAGCCCTTTAAGAAGATTCCACCACTGACATCATCCAGTCTCCTGATGCTGCCTCTCCATTTTTACCTGATTAGAGACCACCAGCCATGGAGTGGTTCTAACCAGACCAACAGAGAATGCACAGTGAGGGTTTTTGCATGTTCCACTTCACCTTTCGATGTCAGAGGGCCAAAAATTCCACCCTCGGACTTAGCATTTTTTGTGCATGGAACCTGTCTGTGAAAGGGTACAAAACGCAACTGCCTACGCGTTCCTCCTCTCAAAAATATTCATGACTCTTTTTTATGGCTGCATAGTGTTCCACTGTGTATATGAGATGACGTCTTTTTCAGAAACACAGATGGAGCTGAAGGTCATTATCCTAAGCAAACTAACACATGAACAAAAAAACTAAATAGCACATGTTCTCACTTATAAGTGGGAGATAAACTTTATGTGTGAACACAAAGGGAATAGACACAGGGGCCTACTTGAGGGTGAAGGGTGGGAGGAGGAGGAGGATTCAAAAACTATCTATTGAGTACTATGCTTATTACCTGGGTAACAAAATATTCTATACACCAAACTTCCATGACATGCAATTAACCTATATAACAAACCTGTCCATGTAACTCAGAACCTAAAAGTTAAAAAAAATGTATGACTTCTTCTATGACTCATTAAATATATATATTTGGTCACCCTATTCAGCATTAATTTCTGTTCCCTTTGCCCCTTCTGGTCAGAGGCTATGCTCCCAGCCTATCAGAATCGCCGCCCTGCAGGCTGCAACCCTTTAAGAGAAACAAAGCTCTCCTCTCCACATGTATGAGCCTGTCATCTCACTCTTCAGTTGCCACACTAAGGAAAGAGTCCTGGGGATGAAGAAGGTAAGAAGCCATCCTTTGTCCCAACAGAGTGAAGTCAGTATTTCCACCCTTCCCAGAATTAGGTGAAATGAGGAGAACCCTAAGTCTCCCTTTCTCTCTTCCATTCTCCACTTTCCCCTCTGCCTCTCTCATCCTCTCTCCCCTTTTCTTCTCACCTCCATTCTTCTGTCTCCCTCTGTCTCTCTTTTCTCCTTATCCATCTACATGTGTGGAAGACTTTTACATTTCAAGTGTTTGGCCTAGAAATCCTAAACAGTATATGCCCAAGCTTATGCAAAGTAACTAACTTTGAAATCTTGGGGCTGCTTTTACCCACTCTCTTTTTGCACTTGCTCCTGGGTTCAGGGACGCAGGCTAAGAGGCTTTGGTTTCCATGTTCAATTGCTGACGTCCTCTGACCTGACTGAATTTATTCTTTTCCTGTCACTGCTGCAACTCATGGCTTCTCTTGTGCATGATGAGGCTCCTAAAATATGTAAATTATCATTTTGCTGTGTCAAGAAGAGATGTTAGTCTTATTTGACTTAAGGAAAGTAGCTTTGACTTAAGAAAAGTAGCTTAGTCTTATTTGACTTAAGGAAAATGCTTAAGGAAAGCAGCTTTCTCAGTTCTCTGTGGAGGGAAAAATATGTTTTTCAATTAAAATGCATCCCCGTGAGCTACATACTTCCTAAGGTTGCACTACAAGCTGTTCTCAACTGGAGGGAGCCTGATTCACCCTGATTGTCCCAGGCCTCAGGAACTCCTGGCCTGCCTGCAGACAACAGCAGCCTGAGTATAAGCAGCAGCTCAGCATGGATCTATGTCACCAGAGTAAGGGTTTGAATTTCAAAAACCCACATCAGTGCCAGTGACATTCAAGAGAGAAGCACAACACACCTTTTCTCCAAGGATTACTGGATAATGGCTTTTAAATATAGACTTTTACAAACTTGATACCCAACAGTGGCCCTGGAGACTCTTCCTGCCAAAATGTAAGAGTTCCCTGACCCTCTCACGGGACATGTGACAAGGGTGTAGTTTGTCTGTTCTTCCACTGCAGTGGACTCAAACCACTTATGGGAAGGGGAGCACACAGACCACCAGATGCAGGAACCTGGTGAGCGCTTTTGGGTTCTGTCCCCGCGGTAGCATCTAGGGGTGGGGCCTGTAACTCCCAAAGCCCCAGTGGGCATGTTACAGTACTCTCTTAGCTCTTCTGTCACAGACAGCTTAAGTGTTAACCTGCTCTGTGTCCTCTTGGTACCCAGGTCCTTGTCAGGCGTTCAGGAAGAATCAGGTAACATACAGACTTGAAGGTTGGTGAATGCAGGGGTTTTACTGAGTGGTGGAGGTGGCTCTCAGTGGAATGGATGGGGAGCTGGAGAGGGGATGGAGTGGGAAGATGATCTCATGTCCTGAAGTTTGGCTGTCCTGTGGTCAACCTCCTCTCCAACCATCTCCAGTCAAACTCCTGTTGATGTTCAGACGCTCCTTCTTTTCTCTCCTCTGTTGCGCCATTCTGTGCTCTGCCACTCTCCTGCTCCTCTGTTCTTCTGCTTGTGGAGCCTGGGGTTTAGGGTTTATATGGGTACAGGATGGGGGGTGTGGCGGGCCAAAAGGCAAAAAATGGGCATGAAAGCAGAAATGCCTGTTTCCATATAGGGCAGTGGGTTTCCAGGCTTGAGGGTGGGTCGTTTGCTAGGGAACTGCTCTGGTCTACCCAGTATCTCCCTGCCTCCTGTTCACATCACTGACTTTTTGGAAGGTTCAGAACTGATCAGATAAGAGACAGCTCTTCATTCATCATATAAGTGTACAGCCACAGAAAACCAACAACATCTGCTAAATTTCCCAAGAACGTGTAATCCTCCTTTCCTCTAGCAATTGGCTAGAGGAAGAGAGAGACACAAAGTGAGAGTTACAGTGTGAGACGCCATGTGGCCCTGAAATCAAGGTTGCCAGGAAGGAAGGTGCCTAGTGCCTCCTTTCATGGTGCTCTCTGGCCAGGGTGACCTCAGGTACAATGTCCCCTCTGTTCAGACAAGTCAGGCTTACTTGTGGGCTCAAAGTCAGACAAGTGGGCTCAAAAGGGCTTCTCACCCCAGAGATGGCCAAACACCCCTATTAAGCGTGGCCAGTAAGATGCTTTCCCTCCCCATGCCCACCTTGCTCTTTTATCTATGTCTGAGGAGAGAGGAGGTTGAGGGTACCCCTCCCACTGCTCTTCACCCTCACTTCTTGCTTCAAGACAGCTGGGAAGAATCGTAAGTTAATAAAAATGTCTATTCAAAAAACCCACTGAAAGAGTGTGAGCAATTAAGCCTATTCATGACAGTGTGAGGCCAACAGACAAGCCAGTTGGCCTTGAGCTCAGGCTTGCTAATAATAGCATCATCCAGCACATCTCAGAGCCGCGGGGGACTGCACGATGACATCACCCAGAGAGAAGCAGGAGGGATGGGCAAACCGCAAGGTCCCAAGGGCTGATGATCTCTGGAAGGAGCTGGAGAAAATACATGTGTATGTGGCGCTGAGCAGCCCCACGTACCATTCAGTTTTTTCCTCTATTATGGAGTGGCAGTGATATTGTGGGAAGGTCTGGAATTGGGGCTGTATTCAATTTCACCCTAATTAAAACTCATGAGGCAACTGTTAACTGCAGCTTACTCACAGCAAAAGATCTATAGAACAATTACTGGTGTGGTCCTTGGAAACCCTCCTCCTATGAGATTCACATTCAGGCACCAAGAGGGGAGCAGCGGAGGCATCCTGGGGAAAGCAGATCTGTCCGATCGGGTTGCATCTTCTGTGGAGGAGTGGGCACAATGGCTACTCTTAGAGAGTTTTTGGTGTTTTCATGTTCCCAAAATTGGCTGCTAGTAACAAGCAATGGGCATCTCTCTATAACCTGTCCTCACACAGGCACACAGCACATGCACCTTTCCAAGGATGGGAGAAGGAGGTGTCACTTCTGAGAAACATCTGTTGGTCTACTCGCATAATACAAGCCTTTCTGAAGTTAATTAGGGAATCGTGAGAGTATTGACACTACATTAGGTTAGGGAAAAAAAAATCAGATACTAGGAAATCTCTTAAATCTCTTCCTAAGCTGAAAATATTGTAAGAAATGTTTCCGTGTAGACCAAGTCAGAGATAATCCTCCCACATTTCTCACTCCCTGCCAGAAACTGACTTCACTTTTATAGCATCCACAGGCTAATGATGAATGCCGCTCGCGTTCAGCTTTGACCAAGCTTAGAGCAAAATAATTCATATTGTTTAAGTTTGAGAGCATTTATTTTGTTTTGGATTCAAAAGCAAAATTTGTTGTCTTATATGTTAAGAATTCAACTTTGAATGAGTGTGACACATCAGCACACGGCAAATACTAGTTACTTTTATAATTGTTACTACTACTACCCTGGGCAGGGAAACTGACAGTAACATCATATATATCTATATTATATAATATAGATATATATGACTGTTAAGAATTTTTTTTAAAAGATAAAGGAAGACTTTTAGTTAGGCTGAGTCTGTCTAGGACTCACACACAGTTTCAAAAGAGGAAGCCTTTCCATTCTTTCCAGCAGCCTATTCTCATGATCCTGTAAAAGACAAGGGAATGGGAAGGTCAGGATCACTCAGATTCAATAATCAGGATATGTTCAAAGAGAAACATTTCTGATGAAAGCAGAAGCTTCAAGGAATATCCTGAAGCTGAATGAGTCCTTAGATTCCAGGGCTGTGATGCAGATGGTCTTGGTGATCCTGGAGGCCCTGGATTTATGGTCCCCTTGCAGACCATGAAGAGGAGGACAGCACATCCAAAGCCTCTGAGCCAGCTTTTCCTTGTTGACACTGTCCCTGAGGCTTGATCGGGGCTCAACAGAAGCTCAGGCGAGACATCTAGAGAGATAGTTGTTGTTCATGAAACCAGCAGAGCCCAGGAAGATTAAATGTAAAAGCAACTTGATAGAAACAACAGGAAAACCATACAACAGCTAAACAAAGCCTAGAACATAACTGCAGTTAGTTTTTAAGTTGGGAAATGAGAACCCCAGGAAAAAGTCTTGCATGAAAGAAAGGAAAAGATAAAACCAGCATTCTGAGGGTAGTGGAGAAGCTTCCTCCGTTTTGCTTAGAAACTTGAACAAAGCATGGATATTAAGTGCATAAGGGTAAACCCTTCACTGTTGTGTGCCATTTTCTTCTCTTAGCTTCCCACCAGCCTGGCCACCAAGACATCCTATTATAACTTGAAAATTGAGATATGTCTAAAATTAAATAATATTTGATAGAACTCTGATGTTTCCCTTGGTGTCCTGATTTTTCCTCTGATAAGACTAGCATAAGATTTAATGATCCTCAGGAAGAAGTGTCAACAAAACCATTTTCCACTAGGCCTCAACTAATGAACACACTTTCTGACTACCCACGAATGAACTGGAGTATTCCAAACATGGAATAATTTTAAAGTGTTTCTTAATCTAATGAAAAGTTTGATTTATTAGTTTTTGTTAGGTTTTTTTTTTTACCTGATTTTTACTCCTGAACACAGGATCTTAATTATGCTTAAATTAGGTTCCCATTAAACATGGTCTGTGTTTCCTGAGCATAAACTAAGGCATGTCAGATAAGGGAGTTCCTAAAGCCTGCAAGGATTATATATGTTTGGTATAATGTTACTTGTATCAAATAGATCCCAAAATATCTAACTTTTTGACTAAAATATCAGATGATTTATAAGTGAGTTATTCTTGTTCCTTGGACACAGAAAGTCTGAAGTGGACATTGTAGGTGTACAGGCGTTTTCCTGCACACCTGTGATTCAGGGATTGAGTTGTTATTCATCTTGTCATTCCATGACTCCCTGAGGCAACTTTTTGATCTGCATTCATCAGGTCATTGAGAGAGGATGGAGAATGAACAACTCCTTCTCACAGGCCTTTAAGCAGCTATGATCATGTCACTCCCACTCACACTCAACATGAGGTGGTGTCTACCTGTATGCCCAGGAGAAAAGTGAACTCTCTGGGAATGCACCCTGGGGCAGGTCCTATAAAAGGATAACATATGAGCTGCAGATTCTCCCTAAATGCAACATTACAGAAGTATTCAGCCCCTTGGTTAGAACTTAGAAACTAACTAGTCCATTTTATATGTATACATATATACATATAAAAAATGCATACACAGGTAAGGTAGAAAATGAAAAATCCCACATATAATAACTGCATACAACTTAGTAATAAGAAATCACATGGTTCCCTGAATATGATAGTTCAAACCAAACATGCTACCAGGAAGTCTTACACAACACCAGAGGATGTGTAGGGGAAGCAGGAGGAAGAGAAACAGACAAGTGCTAACTAACCTCAAAAGCTACAGACCCCAGGATATGACATCTCCTCTACAATTAGGAACAGAGACAAGTGATTGTGTGAGTAACATAATACTGAACTGGGAGAAGTTGCCAGAGGCTCTCACTGTGTGTAAGGGCATGAAAAATTTTAAAAGGGCTGTGAAAAGATCAAACAGTACTAGGACTTAGGCTCTTGGGCATTCCAGAAATAGTGCACAATACTCTCTAAAGATATACTGCCAGGAGCTGATGTCAGAGATACTGTGGGTACAGAAGAGAGACATTATTCAGACACTGGTTTCAGAAGAGGTAGATCTCTGAAAGTAATAACTTTGCAAAACAGAGAATTTACAGCCAATACCACCAGCTTAGAAAGCAAGGTCCATGGGGATCTGGACAAGGCAAAGTTATAGGCAAGTGAACTCCAAAATATGCTTAGCCCCGACAGATACAGATGTGGCTAAAAAAAAAAAAAAGGCCGGGGGGGGCATGTACGTGAGCGCCTCATAGTAATAATGAAGGAGGAAGCCCTGGAGTTGTAAAGCTGGAAAAGAGCTCTGTCCCATCCCTGCCTAACATTCCCTCGGTGTTCTCCTGGTAGTTCAGGAAAACCCATCTCATTTAAGTATGGATAACAAAATAAGGTTACAGTCAAAACATATTTAAATTTATTATAAGAAGAAAAAAATAGGCCAGGCATGGTGGCTCATACTTGTAATCCCAGCACTTTGGAAGGCCAAGGCGGGCAGATCAACTGAGGTTAGGAGCTTGAGATCAGCCTGGTCAACAGAGTGAAACCCCCATCTCTACTAAAAATACAAAAAATAAGCTGGGTGTGGTGGCAGGTGTCTGTAATCCCAGCTACTCGGGAGACTGAGGCAGGAGAATCACTTGAACCCAGGAAGGGGAGGTTGCAGTGAGCTGAGATCATGCCACTACACTCCAGCCTGGGTGACAAAAGCAACAATCCTTCAAAAAAAACAACAAAAAAAAGAAAAAAAAAATTAAACAAAATACCTTCTGGTAGATAATGGAAAGAAATGGCTTCGACACACTGGACATTTTTAAATGAATAAAAATGAATTAAGAAGTTGAAAAAAAATGGATGAATGAACAGCATAGTTAAAAAAAAAAGTTCAAAAATAATATGCCTAGACCTGCACTCTATAAACATTAATGCCCCTAGGGATCATAATGTGGTCTTGGCAAATGCAGGTTCTGGTTCTGTAAGTCTGGGATGAGGCCTGAGATACTGTATTTCCAGTAAGCTACCAGGTGATATGGATGTTATCCATCTGTGGATTCCATTTTGAAACACAAAGGTGTATACCAAGAATTGGCATACTATGACAAACAACTATGGCTGGCTGCCTGTCTATGTAAATAAAGTTTTAATGGGACACAGCCACATCCCTAAGTTTACATATTGTCTATGGCTGCCTTTGTGCTTCAATAGCAGAATTCATCTTTGTAATAGTGGTCTTACGGCCCTTTACAGAGAACTTTTCCAATCCCTGGTCAAAACAATAGTATATGAATAGAGAGAGAAAGGACCACAGCAAGGAACTAGAAAAATATTCAGAAATTAAGTTTCAATTTTTAAAAACTCAAGACAAAGTAAATACCAGTTGTTATGGTATGACAATTGTTATGGAATGTTTGTATTCCCACGCAAATTCATATATTGAAGCTTTAATTCCCAATGTGATAGTATCCAGAATGGGCCTTTGGTAGGAAATTAGGGTTAGATGAGATGATGAGGAGAGAGTGCCCATGATAAGATTAGTGTCCTTATAAAAACAGAAACCAGAATGCCTGTGCTTGTTCACTCTCTCTCAATGAGCTCACAGAGAACCAGTTATGTAAACACACAGCAAGATGGCAGGCACCTACCAACCAAGAAAAGAAGCCTTAGACTGAAATCTACCTTTCTGATACCTTGATCTTGGACTTCTCCACCCTCACAACTGTGAGAAAGAAACATTTGTTATTTAAACTGCACATTCTACTGCAATTTGTTATCACAGTCCAAGGTGGCTAAGACACCATAGAAAACATGGTACAAAAAGTAGATCATTTTTTTTAAAAAAGCCAGAGACAAAAGTATCAGAAATAAAGAAGAGAAATTGTTAAAATCTTTCAGAGAAATTTAGTAAGTATAGATGTCAGAAAACTACAGATCATGAGTCAATTCTAGTTTGTATCCTGTTTGTATAATTACCCTTCATAAAATAATTTTGTACATTTTTAAAGAGCTGTTAGATAAAGGAAGAAGAAAAAGAAATATTAAAAAAAAGAAAAAATGAAGAAGAAGGGGAAGATAAAGAGAAAAAGAAGAAAAAGAAGAAATAATATATGGCCTGCAAAGCCTAAAAAACTTTCAGAAAATATTTGTCTATCCCTGCTATAAAAGACTGGCAAGGGACATTTAACATACATATAATTGGCTTCCACGGTGAAAAAAATGAAAGTGATGGAAAAAACAAGCATTTAAACCTATAGTCCAATAAAATGTTCATGAAATAAAACACTTGTAAATGCAAGTTGACACCTAGTGAAAGGGTACATTGTATAACTAAAATTTGATGTTGTCCACATGGAGAGAAAGTCTAGTAAACATTTTGAAATGAATATGTGTGTGTGTAAAGGGAGCTGTTGTCCTATTTTATTGGCAACAGCACCTTCTTTTGCATTCTCAAGTGCCCTACTTTGAACAATAAATTATAAGTTTATCCTACTAGAAAGAGAGTAGCATTAGCCTTTCAATATCAACATTGCATAGTAGAAGTCACATAGAATTATGTTAAATATGTTAAAGGAAAGAAAATATAAGCACAGAATTTAACATATTGCAAAAGGTTTTTAATTCTTAAAGGCTGCAAACAAAAGGGTTCAAAAATTGAAGAATAATAGAGACTATTTTTCCCACAAGCCCTTCCTATAAAACTTATTAGAGAACAAGAATGAAAAAATAATCAAAGAAAATTTGCCATAATATCTAGGGTGAGAATGGAGTATATTTAATTGCATAATTAAGACTAATGTTTCAGGAAATGGGTTATAAAATGTTAGGTAATATTAGATAGGTTGAAAATGCAAAAAAATACAATTAACAAAAAGGAAAGCGAAATACAGAGAGCAGACTGAAAGACAAATAGGCTCATAGATTAACTCAACAGTATTAGCTAAACTTAAAAGAAATTAGTAAGAGGGAAGAAGAGAGTTTAATAAAAATAAGTTTACTATCTAAGTCCATTATTGCTCAGAGTAGTAAAAGAATAGAGAATGACAAAAGAAAAGCACTATGAATATTATAACTACATTGATTTAGAGGTAAAAATTGTCTTAGCATAAATTGTCTCAAAAATAGACCATTGTGAGACAAGACTAGAGTGAGGGTAGTTCTGGGGGAGGTGACCCCAAAAGATCTGGTATGGGAATGAGAATGTAATACAAGAAAGAGAAAGACACCAATATAAGGTGTGTTAGTTAGTATGCTAATCCTGCAGGCAATTTTGGCTTAATCCCAACTGGCATCTTTTGTAGATTATGTAGAACATACCTAAGAGTTAACCTATAAAAATGGTAAGGGAGCTGGAGTATTTATCCATCTATTTCCATTCCTTCTTTGCTGAGAGCTGCTCTTGAGGGCATTACTACAATAGTACTTCTGGTATTTTCTGTGCATGTTCCCATAGTTAGAGAAAGCCCCTATTAAGAGAGTCAAAGAAGCCTGCAAGAAGTAGCTGTCTAACCGTATAAAAACTGACAAAACCTGCTACACAATCCTTCCTAAATATACATATTTAAAAACCAAAAATAGGAAAAAAAGGAGAAAAGCCCCACATATGAAAGATTTTATACATAGGTAAATGTAACTAGATAATTATATTACAGATGGTATATTTCTGCCTCTGGAAACATGGACTAAACATATTTTTGCCTATTTTACCTGCTAAGTACAGCTGGGCACTATATATAAACATCAACCATGGGAAGACCCTGGAGAGTGCAGAGCAGGCAGACAAAGGAGCCAGGGACTTCCCAAGGAACAGCACAGCAGAGAGTTTTAATACCTCACATAGTCCAGATTGGGTGCTGAGAAAGCTGGCAAATGAAAATTTCAATAGGGGCAGACAAAAGAACCCCAAGAATAGCCAGGCTACTTTCTTTACCAAAGGATAAAATAGGGCATCCTAACAAGACAGAAAACTTAGACAAGAACCACTCCATTCCAGCCAAACACCACAGAAGAAACTGCAGTCGCACCCACATCCTAACCAGAAAAGTTAGGGTAGGCAGGCAAATGCAATGAAGTATCCTATCCCCTGCTGGGATGGTGTCAGAGAAGGCAGAGTGGAAGCCAGAAATTTCGTAATTGCCCAGCAGTCACAATATTCCTCCTCTCTGCACCAAGTCAGTGATGATTCCATTATGAGACTGAACTTTCATACCTACTGGGTTGTGAGAGGATGCCCCATCCTTCCCTGCAGGGGTGGCATCAGAGGAGGCTTAGTGGCGATGAAGACTTTGTCACTATACACAGTGCCTCCAGAGGCTACATGAAGAGTAGTAAGATCATCCCTGTCCCTTCAAGTCAAGGTACTATTAGCACAGACCTAGTGGAAAACCAGAGATCCCAACCCCAGCTAAGAGTAATGAAGGGTCCCTCACACACTGGTGTCAACAGAGGTCAAGCCACAAACCTGGACTTTCATCTCAACCTGGAAATACTAAGATAATGTTTCTCTGGTGTGAGAGGAGACCTTCTGTGATCAAAGGTTTAAGAAAAATTAAGAGTCTCAAAACATAATACACATTTCAATTGACAATCACTAATTTTACTAAGACTCAAGAAAATCACAACTTAAATAAGAACAGACATTGACAGATGCCAAAACTCAGAAGACACAGGTCTTATAATTATCTAGCAAGAAATTTAAATGCCCATAGTAAAACATGCTTCAATAAGTGTAGAGACCAGCCCTACGGGGCTTTGTGGGTGTTCTCCCCGTGTACAGAGATGAGAGACTGTAAGAAATAAAGACACAAGACAAAGAGATAAAGAGAAAACACTGGGCCTGGGGGACCACTACCACCAAGACATGGAGACCGGTAGTGGCCCCAAAAGGCTAGACGTGCTGATATTTATTGAATACAAGATAAGGACACAGGTTAAGGAGGGTGAGTTGTCCAAGTGATTGATAAGGTCAAGCAAGTCACGTGATCATGGGACAAGGGGCCCTTCCCTTTTAGGTAGCCAAAGCAAAGAGGAAAGGCAGCATACGTCAGCATTTTCTTCTATGCACTTATAAGAAAGATCAAAGACTTTAAGATTTTCACTATTTCTTCTACCGCTATCTACTAAGAACTTCAAGGAGGAACCAGGAGTACAGGAGGAACATAAAAGTGGACAAGGAGTGTGACCACTGAAGCACAACACCACAGGGAGGGGTTTAGGCCTCCAGATGACTGTGGGCAGGTCTGGATAATATCCAGCCTCCCACAATAAGCTGGTGGAGCAGAGTGTTCCCTGATTCCTGCAAGGAAAGGGAGACTCCCTTTCACGGTCTGCTAAGTAACAGGTGCCTTCCCAGGCACTGGCATTACTGCTTGATCAAGGAGCCCTCAAGTGGCCTTTATGCGGGCGCGACAGAGGGCTCATCTCTTGCCTTCTAGGTCACTTCTCACAATGTCCCTTCAGCACTGGACCCTATACTCGCCAGTTATTCCTAGGTTATATTAGTAATGCAACAAAGAGTAATATTAAAAGCTAATGATTAATAATGTTTATAATAATGATTGATAATTGTCCATGATCATCTCTCTATCTAATTTGTATTATAACTATTCTTTATTCTAACTATTTTCTTTATTATATTGCAACAATTTGTGCCTTCAGTTTCTTGTCTCGGCACCTGGGTAATCCTTTGCCCACAAATAAGCAATTACAAATACCCTTGAAATAAAAGGAAAAATGTTAAATCTTTATACAGAAATATAATATCTCAGCAAATAAATAGACTACTAAAGACAAAACTAATGGAAATTTAAGAACAAAAAACATAATAATTAAAATAAACCACTCAATAGATGTGGTTAGAATGAAAGCACAGAGAAAAGAAATAGTGAATTTGAAAATACAGTAATAGAAGTTACCCATTGTGAATATCAGAGAGAAAATAGACTTAAAAAGTGAACAAAGTATCCACTAAATGTGGAACTATAACAAAATATCTAACATCAGATTTGTGTCATCAAAATCCCAAAATGACAGAAGAGAATATGACTAAAAACTTTTGAAAACTAATGCCTAAATTTGTCTATATTTAGCAAAAGACTCAAATTAAAATATCCAAAAAGATGAGTGGACCCCAAATAAGATAAATTCAAGAAATCCACAGCAAGACACATCATAATCTTCCGAAAACTAAGGGGAAATAAAAAATGTTGAGAGAAGTAAGGGGAAAATTCGACCTTAATATTTGCTGTTTCAATAACAGCAAATTTCTTGTTAAAAACCAGAAAGGCTGGTCAGGTGCAGTGGCTCACGCCTGTAATCCCAGCACTTTGGGAGGCCGAGACGGGCGGATCACAAGGTCGGGAGATCAAGACCATCCTGGCTAACTTGGTGAAACCCCGTCTTTACTAAAAATACAAAAAATTAGCCGGGCGTGGTGGCGGGTGCCTTAGTCCCAGCTCTTCGGGAAGCTAAGGCAGGAGAATGGTGTGAACCCAGGAGGCTGAGCTGGCAGTGAGCAAAGATCGTGCCACTGCACTCCAGCCTGGGCAACAGAGCGAGATTCCATCTCAAAAAAAAAAAAAAAAAAAAAAAAAACCCACACATTTCCAGAATAAAAAAGCAAACAGTCATCTTAGAAAATGTGTAAAATATATAAACAAGCATTTCACAGAGGATAAATGTAAATAAGTATATTAAAAGATATTTAAGGTGAATAGTCATTATGGAAATGAAAATGCAAATAAAGACCACAGTGACATGTCACTATCCACCTATTATAATGGCTAAATTCAAAAATATCAACAATGCCAAATGGTAGCAAGGATGTACACAAACTAGATCTCTGATTTTTTCATAGGAATGTGAAGCAGAGAAGCCACCCTAGAAAATAATTTGGCATTTTCTTACAAAACTAAACATGTGCTTGCTAAAACACCCAACAAGTAATCTACCAGGTGTTTAACGTACAGAAATAAAGATAGGTGTCCACATAAAAAGCTCAACGTGTTTATTAGTTGCTGATTTATTTGTAATAGCCGAAACTGGAACAAGCAAAATATTTTATAATAGGTGAATGGTTAAACAAACTGGAACACACACATACTATTCAAAAAGATTCAGACATTAAAAAAAGAACTATTTACACATGCAATAATTTTTATGGTTCTCAAGGGAATTATGCTGAATGGAAAAAAAAAAGGGGCACAACCTCAAAAGGCCCCATGGCATGTGATTCCATTTATATAACATTCTCAGAATGCTGGTTGTCACGGGTGAGGGATAGTTGTGGGGAGGGAGTGGTGGGATTCTAAAAGGGTAGCAGAGGGGTCTTTGTGGTGCTATAACAGTTCTGTTTCAGTGGTGATGGTGGTTACATGCATCTGCACATGTGATAAAATGATATAGAACTACGCACACACAATGTACCAAGGGCATGTGGGATTTCTTTGTACTATCTTTTCAACCTCCTGTGAATCTATAATTATTGCAAAATGAAAAGTTCAAAAACCAAAGGCAATGAATGAAATTAATAATTCTAAAGACTGTAATCCACAATGAAAATGTAAGTTATTGAGATCTGTTCACCTAATAAAACAGCAACAGTAGAAACTGCAGGTTATGTGAGCAAAAAGATACTAATAACAGAAGATTTTAACACAGTTCTCTCAGTCCTAAAAAAAAACAATAAAATCAAATGAGTTAAAGAGACCCCATAAAATGAATATATAGAAGATCTAACCAGTAAATATTTATTATAATCCATTATGTGACAACAGATTATTTTTCTAGTTTATATGTAACAACGTTTTCAAAATTTGGCACTCCTTAATAATTTTTTTTTTTTAGATGGAGTCTCGCTCTGTTGCCCAGGCTGGAATGCAGTGGCATGATCTGGGCTCACTGCAACCTCCATCTCCCGGGATCAAGCAATTCTCCTGCCTCAGCCTCCCAAGTAGCTGGAACTACAGGCACACACTGCCATGCCCGGCTAATTTTTTATATTTTTAGTAGAGACGGGGTTTCACCATGTTGCCCGGGATGGTCGCGAGCTCCTGAGCTCAGGCAGTCTTCCTGCCTAGGACTCCCAGAGTGCTGGGATTATAGGCATCAGCCACCATGCCCGGCCAATAATATTTTCTAAAAGGAAAAGACAATGAAATAAAACAGTTAGCATGTTCTGACCACATGAAATAAAACTTGTGCAGTAGATGCTGTATCTTCACCCTTACCCCTGGTTTCCACAGAAAGTCACCAGCAGGCAGGTGTGTTCAGACTGATCTGACTCTGGGTTTTGACATTTCTCTGCATGAAGCCTCCAGTGAATAAGGGAGCTCCCTCTGTCACCTGTGAGAACAGTCTGTGGTGTCTCAGGAGGAAATCAACCAATGAGGAATAAAAAGAAGTGAATGAATATCACAACTTCCTCAACTCCACAGAGGGTGGGAATGAAGGGGCCCTTCTGAGATGTGTTTTCCAGAGTTTCTCGGAGGGTACCCAGTGGAACTGAGTCTCTGTTGCTTGGAGCAATAACACACTCATCATCCCTGCACATCCACAGTCTCTCACTG
This sequence comes from Mandrillus leucophaeus, assembly GCF_000951045.1. Lineage (NCBI taxonomy): Eukaryota > Metazoa > Chordata > Mammalia > Primates > Cercopithecidae > Mandrillus > Mandrillus leucophaeus. The sequence continues at coordinate 19,522 of NW_012105553.1, forward strand.
TATCTCCTTGGGATGGTCTTCCAAATATAAGAATTGCACCCAAATCCCTTTGCTCAGGATCTGCTTTAGAGGGAACATAAATTAAGACAACTAGAAATCAATAACATACATACACACACACACACACACACACACACACAAAATACACTGGCTGAAGCACAAAGGTCCGTTTACCTGGACATTAAAAACTTTTTATTAAACTCTTGGGTTAAAGAGGAAATACAGTGAAATGAAATACAGTGAATGAAACTGCAGCATTGCTAGAAAATAAGCATATCACCAACAAGGCGAATCATAATGTACATGATACAGCTAAAGCAGCACTCAGAAGAAAACACATTGCATTCAATGCCTATGTTAATAAAAACTAAAATATGTGAGTTAAATGTTCAATCCAAAACCTAAAAAACAATAAATAAAGAAACGGAAGTCAGTGACTGTAAAACAATTTAAAAATACAAAATATGGGTGTTTGTGAAATTACTTAGCAAAATTAAATAACATCTAGCTCAATTTTTTGTAAAAGAGAGAACACATATTTCCAAGTTTAGAAATAATCGGGAGAAAGGGACTTTGAGTACATTTTGTGCAATTCTATAAAAATAGAAGAGACTGATTCCTACAGGGAAGAAAAAATGAAACAGCTAGAAGGAACTCTTGTGTGCAAAATGAGATAATTTGAGTAATAAAAAGAATAATGACTATAAATTATTAAAATTTATTGAATATATAAAAATTCATGAATCCATAATGATACACAAGAAAGTGAGCATAACCTACTGGACACCATTGGAGGTCATCAGGGCTCACAACACCCATAAATAGTGGAAGAGGATTAAGCATCTTTCCTCCTTTTCTAATGTAAACTATATTTCAGGATGAGGGAAGGCTCTTCTGTGGAGAATTCCATCTAAACAATACACAAGGAAATAACAAATTAGGAAATCATGATTCGTCAGCCTCAAATGAAATAACCAAGTCAGTTAATGTTCTTAGCATTGGAAAAATAATTTCCAGGCAACCGGAAATGGGAGAAAATGAACAAGTAAGTGACATCATGAGGAAGAGATTAACCACTTTATAATGTGGGACCTTCTACTGAACAACTGATCTGGATTCTTTAAGAAGTTAATGCCAAGACAGGGAGGGAAGGAAGAAGGGACAATGGGTTGAGAAACACCAATTGTAAAAAGTCATTTTGGAGAGTCTCAGGGAAACAGGAGTATAGACTGGGTATTCAGTGATGTTCAGAAATTATATTAGGTTTATAAGGCATGATAGTTGTTCCATGGTTAAAAAAATCCTTAGTGTTTTTGTAAATGCATATTGAAGGTCATGTAGACAAAACTGAATGATCCTCCAGTTATGAAAGGCGAGAGATTAATCTATAAAAAAAATACAGCAAGTTATTTATGGTTTTAAAGATAAGTGGTGGGCATATAGATTCATAATATCACTGCTTTGTGAAATTTGTTATCATAAAAAGGTTTTTCAAACACCTTTCAAAAAACACTGAGAATACCCTGTGATCTACCTTCCTCCACACTCCACCTCTCCACCTACTCTATGTGAGAAATATAGCCAAGAAAGAGAAAGCCACTTTGGAAGCTTGCTCCAAAAGTCGCTGAACAAGCTTAGATTATAACCTGGCTCTTCTGGAGTGTCTTCCTCCGCAGTGAGCCGATTCTATTCATAGACATCAGGCCAATCATTAGGAGCTGATATTTAATTTTAGGAGCAAGAACGCAAATACAGGGGATGGGTTTTAGATCTTACCGTCATTAAATACATGCCCAGAAACCCCGCTTCACATCACAGAAGAGTCAAAGTGCTAAGTGCCTGCCTACAAAATTTGAGACTATGCACACACATCATTGACTTTCCTCACAGAAATATGATGTACCATTGTGCTGTCTTCCACTTTATAAAGATGCAAGAACTGATACAAAAGAGTTCATTGATCTTTCCCAAAGCCCAAAGCTAATGAATTGGTGAGACAGAAGTCCCAGCCCAAGTCACCTCGCCCTGACACTGGCTCTCTATGCTCTGGTGCAGCAGAGAGTGAGACAGTATCATTTCTAGGAATGACGCACATGCTCATGGCTACCATTTGTCAGTGATGATGCATAGGTCTGCGCACCAGATGAATCATTCTAAGGACACAGCTCATGGGTGCGGCTCCCCTAGACCAGGCTTTTACTTCAATATGGACAATCACTGGGGCATGAGGCAACTAAGACTGATGCTAGATTAATACAAACACAGCCACTCTCATGCCTGGGATTGAAGGACACCTATACAACAAACCTTGATGTTTACAGATAGGTATTGAAACACATTCCAGGAACAGAATGTAACTGTTTTGTTTAGCCCCTGCCCCGACTTACTGATGGGAAACTAAGGCCCTAGCAAAGGGAATTTGGCCAAAGTGATGTGTGAAATTAGTGCGGATGCGGTACCGTGTATTTTTAGAGTCACAGTTCCTGGCATGCCAGCAATTCATTTGGGATGACTATAGGCATGTGAGAAACTGGGGGTCCCAGGAGAGTTTGGTGGGATATACTGCAGTGTTCCAAAAGCCTGCATCAGCAAACCAGGGCAAGGTAAGCTGGAATCTGAGTAATCACCATGGCTGAGCTCACAAACTGGAGAGGTGGGAGTCCCGCGCGCCACTCACTGCAAACAGAGGAGAGCACACATTTCCTCCAGGAGGCTCCGCCATGGAGGTCCCATGAAGCAAAAGTGTTACCAGTGATGGGTCTTTATTCGAGTCATCCAGCTTCTTGGCATTTTGAACAAATAATTGGACAAAATGCGCAAAGCAAGCAAGAAAAGAATGAAGTAACAAAAGCAGAGATTTATTGAAATGAAAGTACACGCCACAGAGTAGGAGCTCGAGCAAGTGACTCAAGAGCCCTTGCTACAGAATATTCTGGGGTTTAAATACCTTCTAGAGATTCCCCATTGGTTGCTTGGTTTGCACCCTATGCAAATGAAGTAGTGGCCCTCAACCAGTCTCACTCGTTGCAGAAAGCAACAAATCAGAGGCTGAAGTGAAGTTACGAAGTTACACCCTATGCAAACATCTGATAGGTTGTGGGAGGGCACCAATCAGGGGCTGAAGTTACAAAGTTATACTCCCATGCAAATAAAGACTAGGCCTGAGATTGGTCTGATTGATTGCAGGAGGGAACCAATTAGAAGTACTTTCAATTTTTCATCTGCCACACAGAAAAGTGAGGGATGGGAAGTTTGCAAAGGGCATGGTCTCTGGTCCTTTTGTTACTTGGGCATGGAAAGTTGGGGTTTTCCTTTTGATTTAGTTCTAGGAGGTCAGTATAAATTGGCCTTAGGTTCCCTGCCTCCAGACCCTGTTCTCCTGCCTCAGTAAGGCCCATTGTTGCATTCTGGTCCCACTTTCTCATTCGTCTGTGAGAACAGAGGCTCTCGCTGTTCTCAAAAGGGGAGAAAGAAAAGAAGCCAATGTCAGGCATCATGCAGGGACAGAGAACTTTATGTGTGGCATTTTATCTCACTAATGGTTTTCTAAAAGAAAATCATTTGGAAACTGAAACTGAGGCTGGAAAGTTTTTGTTGAGGTTGGTCAGGTGCCGACAGTGCTGGGATCTCACCCCTCCTCATGTCCAGCATGCCTGCTTATCCATTCCAGTGAATTACCGTGGGCCAAGTTACAGTCAATGAAAGCAGTGGGGAGAACACAACCCTTTTCTAAATGTTACATCAGAGGCTTTTATCAGAGTCAAGGACTAATAGCGCAGCAATTAGCACATATGCCACTATTTTCTTCAGGGAACTGGACCTTCATCCAGTAACCCCGACAGAAACTGCTTGACAGGCTTAAACAAAAATATTTCCAAAATTGGTAAATAAAACACATTAATTTTCTGCCTCCCCATCAGTCATACTCTTTCCATAAATGACTTTCTGCATTTTTTCTCTGTCCCAAATCTCCACTCATTTTCAGGTCCAGAATTCTCCCAGATCACCAAACCATGTAGTTTCTGCCTAGCCTAAACCGTGCCAATCTACCACCTGAAATAAGAAGAAACTGAGGACATATCAAGTCCATTTTTTTCACAGGTTATACAATTCACTCACAGGTTATATTTTATTTACAATGAATAAATAAATAAATGACAGAAACTTCTAAGATTTTAAAGCAACCAGAGCTATAACCAGAGCAACAAAAGTTCTCAAGTGTATTATCAAAAGGAAAATTGAAGTTGAATAATTGCTATGATAGTTATACTCATCACTAATCACTACGTAAATTGATATGACATGAAAGGGACGAAAAACAGAGGTTTGCTAAACTGTCCAAGTCCATTTGGGGATCAATAAATCACTGTTAATAGTGCATAAGTATGATATTTCAGGTACTTTTGCACTATGGAGACAAACCACATAGCACTATGGAGGCATCTCAATAAGAATGAGATGCAAAAGTCACACGAGAAAGGCCGGGCACAGTGGCTCATGCCTGTAATCCCAGCACTTGAGGAGGTCCAAACAGGCAGATCACTTGAGCTCAGGAGTTTCAGACCAGCCTGGGCAACATGGAGAAACCCCATCTTTACCAAAAAATACAGATTAGCCAGGTGTGGTGGCATGTGCCTGTGATCCGAGCTACTTGGGGAGCTGAGTTGGGAGAATCACTTGAGCCCAGGAGGCGAAGGTTGCAGTGAGCCGACATCACGCCACTGTACTCCAGCCTGGGTGACAAAGCAAAACCCTATCTAAAAAAAAAAAAATTCACATGAGAGGCAGAGAGAGGCATAAATTCACTAATTTACTATGTCGATAGTTAAATTTGACTGGTATTTCTAACCAAAGCATTAGGGGAAAGTCATGGGTTACCTGACTGTCACCATCTGATGAAAGGCTATACAGGCTATACAGCAATTCCTTAAGTGGAAATCTTTTTCTGGAATTTAATTCTAAAGAGAAGTTATCACATAGGACCTTTCACAAAGACATTAGTCTTATCACAAATGCGAAAACAATTTTCAAATGAGTACAAGATGAATCTTGGAAACAGACCAAGACCTCACGCCCAGCTACAACTCAGTGAGGCTGCTAAGTGTGCCAGGCCCTTCTCTGTCTCTTCCTGGAGCTCTAAACTATACACTATGCTGTGATTGGAAGAGCCCATGTGAAAGGTCAGGTCCTTCATTGTCTTCTGTGAGCCTCAGCTGCCAGCTGGGCTTTCTGTAGACCCCAGTGGGCAGAGCACTTAAAATGCCCCCTGTGGCTTAAAATCCTGGGTTCCATTCTGCTCTGGATGCCAAATGGCCAGGCTGAGGTTAAGGTGCTGCTGGCAGACCTGTCTTCCCACTTGCAGGAATTTGTTTGAGTTGTAGCATAAAGCACCACAAACTGGGTGACTTCGATTACAGGAATTTCTTGTTATTTATTTATTATTATTTTGTTGAGACAGGATCTCACCCTGTCACCCATGCTGGAGGGCAGTGGTGTGATTACAGCTCACAGCAGCCTTCAATTCTTAGGCTTATGCTATTGTCCCACCTCAGCCTCCCAAGTATCTGGGATTACAGGCACACAACACACCACCATGCCCAGCTATTTTTTAAAATTTTTGTAGAGATGGGGTCTTGCTATGTTGCCCCAGCCAGGTCTCAAACTCCTGGACTCAAGTGACCGCCCACCTCAGCCTCCCAAAGTGAATTTATTGTCAAACTTCTGGAAGCTGGAAGTCCAAGATCAAGCTGTTGGCAGGGCCGTGCTCCCTTTGCAGATGTTGGGGCAGGCTCTGTTCCTGGCCTCACTCCCAGCGTCTGGTGGTTTGCGGGCCCTGCCATGATTCTGAATCATCTGGTCTCAGGTGGGCCTGAATATTTCTCCAGATGAGTATTTCATCCAGGCTTGAGAACCACTGGCTTAGATCACTCAGAATATACCTGGCACAGGATGCCAGAAACAGGAAGAGAGGAAAATGTAATTTTCCCTCTCTCCCTCTAAATTCTAAGCTGGGACACCTTTAACAAAAGACAGATTAGCAAGAGAGAAATGAATAGAAATTTATTAACATGTATATTTTATATACACATGGGAGAAAACTAAGGGAAAAAGAAACTCTCTGTGAGGTTGCAGAGTAAATGCCACTGACAGCAATAACTTAAGCACATCCTTAGGATGACCCTGATAGATGCACCTCAATGTATGTTGCAAGCCAGGGAATCTGGGTGTGGCCAACCCAGAGATTTGTTTCTTATCTGTGAGAAACATCTGAGCCCCACTGAACCATCTTGCATATCACAGGCTATATAGGGGATCGAAGTCCTGAGTTTTAGGTTCAGTGAGGGTTGCCAGTTGGAGGTGGTTATGGGGAGGGTGTTAACTAAAAATGCTCTATAAATGCTAACATGCTGTTTGCAAGCAGTTGCGGTTTTGCTGCCCAGCCCATTGCCACTGGGCCATGCAGTTATCTTGTCTAGCCCACGGCCACTGGACTGTATGTAAGGAGGATATGTTGTCCAGCCTACCACCACTGGACTGAATGTAAGGCGATACATTGTCCAGCCCGCTGCCACCAGACTGTGTTTAAGGCAGATTACCTTGTTTAGCCCACTACCCCTGGACCATTTCTGTACATAAGGTAGTTCTCCTAGCCAGTCCTCTGCCACTGGACTCTCTCTCCTGTATGTAATCTCCTAATAAAACCCCACATCTTGTTTGCTGTCTCTGGGTCTCTTCTTCAGCCTTTTGAACTTGGCACTTTCCCTATTGAGGCTGATAGGGGTTTGCACAACAGAGGTGGCTTTGAACTCCAACCTATACAGCATCTTCAACAAAGAACAATGCATTTTTAAGGTAAGTGACAGGGCAAAAGAAAAGCCCCTTGAGTCTTCATGGGTGGCAAATTGTGGGAAGATGATACTGTATATGGAAACTCATGGTAGATAGACAAGTTAGTAAAGTCCGTGAGGTAGTCTCCTCTGGTGTCTCCAACCTGACAAGGATCTAAGATCATCTCGGGTGGTCTATCTTTGTCCTTTCTGGTGGAGGAGGGGAGGGATAGCTTTGTAAGTTTATGTCTTGCTTTTAGGCAAATATCTCCTTATATCCACTTCTTTTCAATTACCTTCAGCTCTAAATGTCCTTATGCCCAAATGGCATATTTTGAGGTGACATGTTTTGCTGCCTTTCACTAGTATCACCTTGCCCTGAGATAGGAAGAGGAGGAGGAAATATCTGAACACAATTGAGCTAACAAGGCTTGAAAAATGGACTCTTTGCTGCAAGTAGTTTCTCAGTCTTTGAAATGGAAAGATCAAGACCTTAATTTTCCCATGAAAACACATGGGCTATTTCATGTCAAGTGTGTTTGTGAATTTTAAGGTACAGCAAAACATTTAGTCTTATCTTGGCATGATCTACAGTGGATGGTGTCTGGGGGCGATATTGGAAACCTCCCCCTCAGCTGTGGCTTTCTTCACCACGCCTGCAATTAGGAACCCTATGATACTTTCCCTCTTCCTCTGCCCCCTCTCTCTCCCCCAGGCATCAGAGGCCATAAGCACACATGTTACAGCTGTAAACCAATTGTTTTAAGTTGATGATTTGGATACTGGGTTGGTGGGATTGGTCTAAAAATAGCCAAATGTAATTAGTTTAATTGTTTTTAAGAGTTCTTTTTTTTTGTAAGCCGTTATAAACTCTGGTTTTGTGTTTTGTCTAGTTAATACAGTTTCTGTTGAAACTTCTTAGATGTGTCTGTCTTAAATATTTAAAACATGCTTTGTATTGGCTCTAAATTTGTGCATGTGAAATAGTTCAAGGTGATTGGTGCCTTCTGCCACTCATCTAGGAGGAACATCTCTTGTGGCTTATAAGGCATTGGTTAAAACCTAACCCTTTCTATAAAAGGGCTGTTTTACCTAAGCAGAACCTGGGAAGGTATGAGACACTAGTAAGCAGTTCCTGTCTCTGTTGATAAGTTTCTTGTGCAAAGCTGCCCCATTAGTATGCACTTGACCTCATTCTGGGGAGTGCAGTGGAGCACGGCTGCAATTCTGCCCTCCCCAATCCTCCCTGTCCCATCTTTGAAACGGGTTAACTTGGGTATCCAGGAGAGGTCAAAGTAAACTGTATCCAGAAACTACCTTATTGTATATCAAATCACTCCTGGATCTAGGCTGTTCTATGTAGAGTAAAAGGACTTGATAGATGGAAAGAAGCATAAAAAAGCCCCAGACAGGTCTACTTCAGTTAAGGCTTGAACACCGACAAGTTGTTGTTCATCAATTGACAGGGTCTCTGCTCCAAGAGGCCAAAGCAGAACATGTAGAGAATCCTGTGATTCATGTCTTTTCTAGACCAACGTCTTCTGGGATGTCTTGCAGGGCTGTCAGGGAACTAACTCCAAATCATTTCTCAAGACAGTTTTCTGTTGAGTTTTTGTTACTCATAGAGTACTTATGTGGCCTGTGACAATGGCAGGCAAAAGAAGAGTCAACCCCTGGTGGAGAATTTATCTATGATGGGAGAGTTTGCATGGGTACAGATTAAGGACAGGGAAATCACTTCCATCTTAGCATAAATCAAGCATATCCTGTTCCCAAACAAAAGCGTTTTCTATACCCATGTTTCTCACCCTTGATGGATATTTGAATTATCTGCAGAGCTTTTAAAACATGCTATGGCCTGGGGGCCATCTGAGACTACTTTATCAAAACTGTTGGTATCTTCTGGAAGCATGCTTAGAACCAGCAGCCTGCAAAATCATAGAGAATGTGGAAAACTCAGCTCAGAGAGAAACCACACAGCAATGTCCTTGCCCAGTCTCTGCAGTCTGACCAGAGAGCAGCCAGGGTCCTGCTCAAGGGATAGAGAGAGAGAGAGAGAGAGAGAGAGAGAGAGAGAGAGAGAGAGTGTGTGTGTGTGTGTATGTATATATTGGCACTTGTTCTAAGAACAAAGTGTTAAATTACTTAATCTTCACAACAACCAATGGACAATGGAGAAGACAAGTTTGTTCAACTTGTACATGCAGAGCAGGAGCTGAGCTCAAATGGCAGGGTCCCAAGCCCATGCACCAGACACTGCACAGTTCTGAATGCACCAATTACATTTTAACTTTCACCAGGTACAAAAGCAGAGACTGATCATGAGATTATTGATGCAAAGGGCCTAGGGACTTGAACAGCCTGGGGCTCAGATCAGCAAAATCTTGAGTCAAGCCGTGTCTGTAACTAGAAAGAGAATATCCCCTGGCTGAGCATCCATCAGCTTCTCGGGGAGGGAGAAATGGAACTTGTCAACTTCCCATATATTGGCTATATCTTGGAAACATGTATTTTTATATGAACTGTTCAAAGCAAACAACATATATCCTTGTGATCCGAGAGAGTGGATTCTATCATTCTCAACAAATCCTTTGGTTGTTGTCACCAAGACCCAGTTCCTGAACTTCTCTTGTTTCTGTTGCATGGTTATATGGAGAATCAGACAGTGCCTGAACAAGGGGCACCCAGCAATGGGAAGCTGCATCTCAACAGAATAGCACCCACATGGGTCGTTTCCTGTCTGGGTCTGCTGCACTTTACACTGCCTTACACATCCCAGACTGCCATAAGCAAGCAAATGCATAAGAGAGAGACAGAAAAAAAAGTAAGCTCTCAATTTGGGTACATGGGCTGTTCAGTTCATGTGTGGTGGTTGGTAGTCCTGCCAGTTACACAATCATCCTTCATTTTCTTCTGGATATTCACGCAGAACCTTTGTACCTGGCTTAAATTTCTGCTGACCTAGTCTTTGTTCCATCTTACTCCTAATGTAGGGTTGCTAGATAAAACACAAGACACTCAGTTAAATTTGAATTGCAGTTGAAGAATTAAAAAAAAAAATAGTATGTGTCCTAAATATTGCGTGGAACATATTTATATCAAGAATTATTTGGTTTTGATCTGAAATTCAAATTTAACTAGGAATTCTGTTTTCATTTACCAAATCTGATAACTTCACCTAGAAGGGAAGGTGTTTCTATAGTCAGGCCCTACTCTGTGGGTATCATTCACCAGTATAGTTAGAAAACAAGATGGAATTTCCAAGGTGGTAAATATTTGAAGTTCTGCTGGGACTATTTGGCGCCTTCTGAATTATGGGCCAAGTTAAAGATAATTAAGAACAGATGTGTCCCCAAATGTGACACTACTTATTTGTTAGTACAATGATCTTAAAAAACTCTTTATTGAGCCTCAAATTGAAGTTTAGTGAACAATTGCCAAAAAATGTGGGGTTTCCCACGCTACATGTCACAAGGAGAACTGCTTTTAAGCAGAGTCTCTCAGGCCTGTTAGCATGCCTACAACATCCTGCAATTAGATGACACAGTTGGTTGCTGTATTTATCTTAAGGAAGTTTACAACCTCTTGGAAGGAAATTATAAACTTCCTCTTTATTCAGTCTTTGGATAAGAAAAAAACATAGATGCTTTGGTTTATACTGAAGGAAAACCACTCCCCTAGAAGCTATAGTTATATCCCAACAGCATTTCTCATTTATGTAGAAGTAATTATAAAAAAAAATTTTTTATCACTCTCCCAGGTTGACAGCACTGTAGTTTGCTAAATTCATTATACTTCATATTCCATCTGGATTACTTTAATTCTAATGCCATAGCTTCACTTTTTTTTGTTTTTTGTATTCTTCATTTTTTGGTCCTCTTTTTTTTTGAGACAGAGTCTTGCTCTGTCACTCAGACTGGAGTGCAGTGGTGCAGTTATGGCTCACTGCAGCCTCAGCCTCCTAGGTTCAAGTGATCCTCCCCGCTTCGGTCTCCCAAAGCATTGATCCTTTTTCTTTTCTATTCTCCATTATGTCTTCTATTCTATGGGATGACTAACTAATGGGACAATGTTGATTTTATTGATCCAGCCTATGCTATTGTTCTGATAAGTATTCATTAATAACACTATTTTTACTGTAAATAATTTTTCATATTCTATTAATAAATGGTAACATATTTAGTGACTGTTATGTACTAGGCATTGTGTCAGGTGCTTGGATACTGTTCACATTCAATTCTCACAAAAGTTCTGTAAGTTAGAAACTATACTGAGCCTAATTTTACACCTGTGGAAACCAAGGCACAGTACTTATAATTCCTGACTACACTGCAAACCATCCTAATTAAATAGACATAAAAATATAAATACCAAAATGTCAGCAAAAAATTCTTTAGCAATAATTCTTAATTTTACCTATCCTGGGCTTCTAGATCAACAACTTCAACTGAATTAGGTTTTTCCAAATACCCAATCATTCAGTTGGTTTGTATCCTGTAGACAAACATACATGTAAAATTCTGATTCCTGTTCAACACTTTAAAAATCACTTCTGTCACATAAGATGAGGTAACACTTTCTAAAATGAGTTTTACCAAATACTGCACATTCTCATTAAAAGTGGAGCTAAAGATTGGATAAACATGGACATAAAGATGTCAATAGTGCACGTTGGGGACTTCTTGGTGGGGAAAGGGATGGAGGGAGCCTAAGGTTGAAAAACGAACTATTGGGTACCTGGGTGATGGGATCATTCACACTCCAAACCTCAGCATTACACAATATACCCATGTAACAAATCCGTACATGTACATCCTGAATCTAAAATAAAAGCTGAAATTATTTTTAAAATGAGTTTTAGAGACTAATAGTTTTCCATAATGTTAATAAGGACTGCCTGAGAAAGGAGATTGGTAGTCAAAGGATATGCTTTGTAAAATAAAGTTAAACAGGTTTCTTTGTTCTAAAACTTAGAAATTTTTCTCTGTGCACATGTACATTCTATTAACTATTGTTGCATAGCAAGCAATCCCAAATTTAGTCACATGCAACAGCAACCATTTGATCATATGCATGGATGTGTGGGTTAGAAATGCAGACACAGCAGAGCAAGATGGTTTCTCTGTGCTCCATGATGAGTGAGGACTTGGGGGGAAGACTCAGAGGGGACTCGATGGCTGGTGGCTGCAGTCATCTGAGGACTCCAATATTCATCATGTGTGGTATCTGGGCTGGGAGGAGTCAGAGACTAGGATCGTCACTAGGAGCACCTATGCCTGGGCTCCCCAGCAGCATGGTGTCCTCAGGTGTTGGTGGACTCTGGGTCACTGGATGCCTTGCAGGGCCCTCAGGGCTCCAAGCAGGAATGTCCAATGAGCAAGGCAGCAGTGGCTTTCTGCCCTGACTTCAGAACACATGCAGCATCATGTCATCCACACTCTATTGCTTACAGACATGTCACAGTCCCACCCAGATTCAAGGGAGGTGACATAAACCCTAGCACTCAATGCAAGAAGAATCACATTCCCACATCAGAAAAAAATGTGGTAAAGAAACTATCATTGTGGCCATCTCCGGAAAATAAAATATGATCCTTTATAGATAATTCAATTATGATGCTTTCCGCATTGTACTTGGTATAAGTCCATCTTCATCCTGAGGAACAGCTTCCAGCCTATTTGTGTCCAAGAGAGTCTCTATTAGGAAATTCTGGCCTGGTATGTGTAGTCTGTCAGGTTGGGAGGAAGCTCAGCTTACTAAGGTGGATCCTCCTTTCACAGGTGAGAGGACACAGCCATGGGGTGCACGCTTCTGGACCAGATCTCATGAAAGGTTGTCATAGTAAAATCAGACAATCTTTTCATTTTCTTTCCTTCCTGTATTGCTGGAAATGCTGGATGAGGGAAGATATGGTTTGGGGATAAATGTAAAGGGCCAAGGACCTGTAATTCATCTCTCTACTCATTCACAGAAGACAGGGTTAGAGGAGTTTATAGGCTCTCCAGTGGACTGTTTTCCCCACTATAGAAAGTCCCTCTACAGGATTTCGGATAATAATAACTCAGCATTTTTATGTTTTTCCTTGATCTGTCACCCAGGCTGGAGTGCAGTGGCGCAATCTCGGCTTACCGCAACCTCTGCTTCCCAGGTTCAAGAGATACTCCCACCTCAGCCTCTTGAGTAGCTGGAAGTACAGGTGTGCACCATCACACCTGGCTAATTTTTTAAATATTTATATATCCACAAAGCCCTTCAGTAGATGGTAGTAAGAAACTTGAAGAAGTCCTGACTTTTCAGTCCTGGTTCTTCTTTACCAA
>NW_012105553.1:32715-35513 GCF_000951045.1 Mandrillus leucophaeus
TATATATATAACCTCCGAAAGTGCTGGGATTATAGGCATGAGCCACCATGCCCAGCCGATAACTCAGCTTTTGAGCAACTATCCTTGGGGCCAGTAAACTCTTTATATTTAAATATTATCATAAAATTACAAAACGTAAAATATACCATTTTAGCCATTTTTAAGTGTCTCGTTCAGTGGCACTAAATCCATTCACAACATGTGCAATCATCAGCACCGTCCGTCTCCGGAACCTTTTCATCTTCGCAAAATGAAACTCTGTCCCCATTAAACATTAACTCCCCATTCCCCTTCCCCCATCTCCTGGCAATCCCTATTCTACTTTCTGTCTCTATGAACTTGACTACTCTAAGGACATCATAGATGCAAATCATACAGTATTTATTCTTTCATGACTGATGATTTCACTTGGCATAATGTTCTCAAGGTTTATCTATATTGCAAATGTTAAAATCTCCTTCCTTTTAAGGGTATAGAATATTCTATTGTATAAATGCACCACAATTCATTTATCTGTTCATCTATCCATGGACACTTGGGTTGCTTCCATCTTTTAGATATTGTGAATAACGCTGCCAAGAACATGAGTGTTCAAATATCTCTTTGAAACCCTGCCTTCAATTCTTTTGGGTATAACCAGAAGTGAAATTTATGCATGGTATGGTAATTCTATTTCTACTATTTTGAGGAATCGCAATACTGTTTTCCACAGTCACGGCCTCATTTTACATTTCCATTAGCAATGCACAAAATTCCCAGTTTTTCCACATCCTCTCCAACATGTATTATTTTCTTTCTTTTTGGCAATAGCTACCCTCATGGGTGTAAAGTAGCATCCCTTTGTGATTTTAATTTATATTTCCCTAGTGATTATGGATATTGCAACCACAGTACCAGCTCAAATGGATGCAGCCCTGGCTCGTACAATGGGAAAAGGTTTTCACTTAATTGTTAACACCATCATCCCAGCAGACCAGCTGCATTGGCGTCACCTGGGATTAGTTAGAAATGCCATAAAAGCTCAACCCGCCACTCAGATAGCAGGGGGATAGAGGTGAGTGTTGTCTCCTGTCTTTTCGTGGGATGACTCACAATAAAGCTTTTACTTTTCTCAAAAAACAGTGCCATAGGATCAGCTTTGATACACATGAAGGATAAGCCCCTTGCTTAGTCATAATAGTGAACATCTTTTATGTGCTAATTGCCATTTGTGTATTTTCTTTAAAGAAATGCCTATTCAAGTCCATTTCTCATTTTTTAACCAAGCTGGTTTGTGTTGAGTTGTAGAAATCGTTTATATGTTCTGGATATTAATCCTATATCAGATATATGATTTGAAAATATTTTCTTCCATTTTATGGGTTGCCTTTTCATTCTATTGATAGTGCCCACTGATACATGGAAAATTTTAATTTTGGTGAGGTATAATTTAATCTTTCTTTCTTTCATTGCCTATGCTTTTTGTATCATCCAAAAAAATCCAAGAAATCATTGACAAATCCAATGTCATGCAGGTTTCTCCTATTTTTTTTTCCTACGAGTTTTAGAGTTTTTAGGTTTACCTTTAAGTCTTAAGTCTATTTTAAGTTAATTTTTGCATACAGGGCGAGATAGAAGTCCAACTTTATTCTTTTGCATGTGGATATTCACTTTTCCCAGCACCATTTGGGAAAGAGCCAGTAAACTCTTAACCACACAATCTTACTGTGGCCAGAAACTCCAAGTATTTACTTTCTTTGAAAATAGATCACAATTTTCAGCTGAGATTTCTACCAGATCACCAATCTCTCTTGCAGGTAGGTATTGACGTGTGACTAAAATCACGCCAGTAAGACATAAGCAAATGTGCACCTCTAGACAGGCTGATTAGAAAGAGTACACTTGGCGTGCCACAAATCTGTTTATCTTTCACTCTCCTTTTGCCATCAGCCTGGAACGTGCATGTCGTGAATAGTTAAAGTAGTACCTTAAACAAAGAAATGACCGTGAGCCAAAATGTTGACAGGGCGCTGGTAGTGTAGGTCCCTGCAGACAATGTGGAGCTGCCATATCAGCTTTGGATCACCCTGTGATATTAAATTTCATCATGTTTGAGCCAGTCTCAATTTATGTTTTCCTATTGCGCAGATGATCCTAATCTTTTCTGAGGTGTAATTTGTGTGTTCTTTTAAATGCATGAATTTAAAGTACACATTTGTATGAGTTTCGGCAAGTGTATATTTCTGTGAAACTATTGCAACATTCAAACTCCCAAATCTTTTAATCATTCCCAGAATATTCTCTGTCATGATTTGCAGTTCATCTCTCCCTCTGCCCCAGGCCCCAGGCAGTCACTGAACTTATGCTTTTTTGTCACTATAAATTAGTTTGCCTTTTATAGATTTTACATAAGTAGAATCATACAGTACATATTCTTTTGCATCAGGTTTCTCTCAACTAGCATAATGATTTTGACATTTATCTATGTTGTGTGGGGGGCCAAGGTGGGCGGATCACGAGATCAGGAGATCAAGACCATCCTGGCTAACATGGTGAAACCCTGTCTCTACTAAAAATACAAAAAATTAGCCAGGCATGGTGGCGGGCGCCTGTAGTCCCAGCTACTCAGGAGACTGAAGCAAGAGAATCGCTTGAACCCGGGAAGCAGAGGTTGCAGTGAGCCGAAATTGCGCCACTGCATTCCAGCCTGGGCAGCAGAGGGAGAATCTGTCTCAAAAAAAAAAAGAAGAGGAAGAGGAAGAGGAAGAGGAAGAAGAAGAAGAAGAAGAAGAAGAAGAAGAAGAAGAAGAAGAAGAAGA
>NW_012105553.1:35563-39180 GCF_000951045.1 Mandrillus leucophaeus
GAGGAAGAGGAAGAGGAGGAAGAGGAGGAAGAGGAGGAAGAAGAAGAATTTGTTCCTTTTTAATACTGAGAATTATCTATTCTATGGATATACTATAATTTATCCATTCACTTCTTGATGAATATTTGAGCTGTTTTCAGTTTCTAGCCATTATGAATAGAACTTTTATTAATGTTTATGTAAAAACCTTTCCAGACATATAACATATTTTCCTTTCTCTTGGGATTTCTTTAGGAGTGAAATAACTAAGTTTTATAATAGGTGTGTCCTTAAGCTTTTGAAAAATTATCAAAGTTTTCAAAGTGGTGGCACATTTTTCTTAACATCGGTTCACTCTCAGAAATGATGCCATCTTGGGGACTCAGTGCTTGTCTCTGCTGTTGGCAGATTAGACACTCACCAGTGACTATATCCAGGTCAGCCTTGGTGAATGGAAGTCCATGTTGCTGAGTCCATGCATAACTTCCATCCCTGCCACCATGGCCACTTCGTTGATAAGTCCATTGGAAGATGAAAGTGTGGCTGGGGAAAGATTCAGCTGACTGGTATCCACAAAATGAATCATCTTATCCACTGGAGTGTTAAAGAAATCCTTCTCTCTTAAATGCAGGAAAATGGTAGATAATGATACAAATTCTATCCTATAATTTAGAAAAACACATTTGTATCATTCTTCAATTTTTTCACTGAAGAATAAGAGATATTGCCTGAGACTGAAACTAAATCTTATGCATCTGCCTTACACAGAGGGAGACCTGAACTGGCAGGTAGGGACCTGCCTCCCAACAAGTTCCACCACTGTCTTGCTAAATCCTCTGGGACAAGGCATTCTCCACTCTGAACCTTCAGTTTTCATCTGTCAAAAATCCCTAGTCCCATTTGGGCCGGGGACTACTAGAGGTTACTTTGCCTTGAAAAGCATATTTACTCCTCCTACTAACTTTCTACACTTTTTAAAGATGGATTAAAACTCTCCATTAGGAATATAAGCGAAATAACGTGTTTTTTCCTAATGAAACCTTACAGATCTACAAATCACTTGCAACCTTTGGAATGAAAACTTCCTTCAGATTCTGAAACACTGCAACTCATTCTTTTTTTTTTTTTTTTTCTAGAATATAGAAAAAAAATCATAAGTAAGAAAACAGTGGAGAGAAAATGCTTTTTGTTCCCCCACCAAAGTTGTCATTCCATTTTCACTTGAAAAAAAGAACTAAAAATATAAAAATTCCAAAAGAAAACTGGTTTTTCTGCTACTCTGAAAAGTGGTGGCAGAAAGTTTGGTCTTGCAAAATGTTCAGCCACCCAGACCTGGACATCTGGTCGCCTTTGGCCCTTTGCAGTTCCCTCGAGGGCACTTGTTCTGGCCACTCCTTCCCTCATCAAATGCCTCAGGAAGCCACACACTCCCAGTTTTATTCTGGACTACAGAGAACACTGGTCAAGAGTTGGATGTAAAATCTTTCCAAAGAACCATGTCAACAAATAGTCTACCCTTCTTCAAGAAAAGCCAATTTCTATTTATAGGACAAACAGCCTTTCCAAAAATTGAGACTGTAGGGTGGCAAGGTTACAACACTCATTCTGATGACTTGTGGTCTTATCCTTCTGCTCTAATGTGGTTCCTCGTTGCATTCAAAAAACTGCACTGAACCACTTCTGAGCCCTTTTACCTCTGCAAGGTAATACGGATTCAGTCTACTAATTGTATAGTTCTTTCCCTTGGAGAGGCTCTTGGTTTATTGAATGAATCAGGCATTTAGAGAACAATGTAATCGAACAAAGCTGAGTTCCATTTGTTCCCCTAGTTTGTTAACAGTTTTTTGTGGGGAAGAGTGGACTAAGGAGGATATGGGTACTGATCTCAGCCATGGCTGTAGTGTCTCTGGTGAACCAGCCCATGAGGTCCACCCTTTCAGCCAGTGATGATGGGTGTTTTCCTAGTGACCGGTTAACTGTCTCTACTGCATTGCACTGAGCTTGGGCATCCTGGATGCCCATGTCCTCATCTGACATAGCTATTCTTCTACTACTGCAGGGCCTTTTCTCCATCAGTGCCAGCACAGTAATCCTGGACTAAATTTTTCCACGTTTCTCTCCTCCAAAGGTGCACTCTGGCATTCTAAGCACTTCCACGTCCACCTAACTTCAACCAGAATTTTCTGTGGACCAAGGTAGCTAAGATGTAGAGGGAGAAGCATGGTCCTTAAACCAGCTGATCTAGTTCTTACTGAAACCACTTACCAGCCCTGTCATCTTGGGTAAGTTATTAAACTTTTTAGAGATGAGTTTCCTCTTTGATAAAATGGGGGACATAATATCCACCTTAGAGGGATGTTGTAAGAATTGACTTAAATGATTACTACAGAATGCCTGGCACAGATTTGCTGTCAATCAAAGTCATTTAGTAGACACTGCCTCTTTTGAGAGGCAGAAATGACCCTGCAGGTCAGGGCAGATCCTCTCCTCTAGATTTAGGTACACTCTGAGTTTCCATCATTCATTTAAGACACTCAGTGGTATTCCCTTTTCTACTGGACTATATAAAGTCTTTGGCAAGGATTGTGTCACTTCATCTCTTAAGCACCTAGCAAAATACTTAGCACGTAGTAGCTAATTTATACAATTCTGCAAAACCAAAATATACTAAACATTCTAGGCTAGCCTTGACCGACTCGTCAGGCTAGAATGAGTCAGGCCATGGTCCTTCCATTTCCACCTCCAGCTTTCTGGATATACACTTCCCCAGGTATTCTTCATGTATGGGTTTCATCATTTGCTTCAGTAAGTTGATGATTCTGTTGTCCATAGCTAATGTCCTGGAGGATATGTGCCCTCCTCCGTATTTATGCAAATAACAGCAGACATAACAGATATTTATGCACATAGCAGCAGCTCTCTTTTCATAACAACTAAATACAAGTTCCCACATTGCTCACTTGTAAAAGAAACTTAGACTCTGTTCTACATTCGTTAAGTTATTCCTGTTTAGATACCACACCCCTAATTTAACATCGTTTTTTGTGTATGTGGTAAGAATATTTAACATGAGGCTTGCTCTCTTAACAAAACGTTAAGTATACAATGCAATATTATTAACTATAAGCAACACGTTGTAGAGCAGATCTCTACAACTTATTCATCTTACTCAATGGAAACTTTATAATCCATTGAGTAGCATCTCCAAATTTCCTTATCCCTCCAGGCCCTGGCAACCACTCTCTGCTTCCTGGGTTTTACTATTTTAGATACATCATGTATGTTCTATATTCGTCGTTCTATGACAGGCTTATTTCATTTATCATCTTGTCCTCCAGGTTTATCCAAATCCAGATGGCAGAATTTCCTTCTATTTTAAGGCTGAATAGTACTGCATTCTGTGTGTACTACATTTTCTTTATCCATTCCTCCATTGGTGGACCCTTAGGTGGTGTCCACATCTTGGCTGTTGTGAATAATGCTGTCATGAATATGGAAGTGCAAATACCTCTTCAAGATGTTTATTTCCATTATTTTGAGTACATATCCAGAAGGGAGATTGATGGATCATATGGTAGTGCTGTTTTTCACTTTTTGAGGGATTTTCATGCTTTTTTTCATAGCAACTGAACCATTCT
>NW_012105553.1:41630-56495 GCF_000951045.1 Mandrillus leucophaeus
TCTTTGAAGCTATTGTGAATGGGAGTTCATTCATGATTTGGCTCTCTGTTTGTCTGTTACTGGTATATAAGAATGCTTATGATTTTTGCACGTTGATTTTGTATCCTGAGACTTTGCTGAAGTTGCTTACAAAAGATCCTGACTAGCCAAAACAATATTGAGAAAGAAAAACAAAGCTGAAGGCATCACACTTCCTAATCTCAAAACATATATACCACTGGTGTAAAGACATCTAGACAAATGGAACAGAGTAGAAATCCCAGAAATAAATTTACGTATATATGGTCAGCTGGTCTTTGACAACAGTGACAAAAATACATAGAAAGGATGGTCTCTTCAACGTGGTGCTAGGAAAACTGGATATATATGCAAAGGAAAGAAATTGGACCCCTCTCTTACCTGATGGACAAAAATCAACTCAAAATGTAAAATTTAAATGTAAGATCTGAAACTATAAAACTTCTGGAAGAAAACATAGGGGGAAAGCTTCATGACATTGGTCTTGGCAATGATTTCATGTGTCTGACACCAAAAGCAGAAACAACAAATGCAAAAATAGACAAAGAGGGCTACATCAAACTATGAACTTTCTGCACAGCAAAGAATAATTAGCAGAGTGATAGTCTACAGAATGGGGGAAAATATTTGTAAGCCTCATATCTAATAAGGAATTAATATCTACAATATGTAAGGAAACTCCTGCAGTTCAATAGTAAAGCAACAACAGCAACAAAAGACCAAACAGCCTGTAAAACCCAAATGTACATCAATGATAGACTGGATTAAGAAAATGTGACACATATACACCATGGAATACTATACAGCCATAAAAAAGGATGACTGCATGTCCTTTGTAGGGACATGGATGCAGCTGGATACCATCATTCTCAGTCAACTATCACAAGAACAGAAAACCAAACACCACATGTTCTCACTCATAGGTGGGAATTGAACAGTGAGAACACTTGGACACAGGAAGGGGAACATCACACACCATGGTCTGTTGTGGGGTGGGGGCAGGGGGGAGGGATAGCGTTAGGAGATATACCTAACGTAAATGATGAGTTAACGGGTGTAGCACATCAACATGGCACATGTATACATATGTAACAAACCTGCACATTGTGCACATGTACCCTAGAACATAAAGTATAATAAAAACAAACAAACAAAACAAAACAATATGAGACTTGAATATATGGTACCCAATGAAGAAATAACGTGAATAGACATCTCTCCAAAAATATATACAAATGGCTATCAGGTATATGAAAAGACTTTGCTTTCCCAAGCACTACTTCCTAAATTCTGGACTCTTGGGGAAATAGATTTAAGCTTTCTAGAACACTTTTCTATCACTGACTGACCTTTGCCCCCTTTCAGTTCCTTCTGTTTTCTAGAAAAGTATCTGCACTGGGACTATTTTCCTCACTATAGCCACAAATGCTAAGATACATTGCTATTTTCGTGGGCCCAGGAACAACTGTAGAGTAAGTAAATGTGACATTTCAAAACCAGCTGACATTAAAGCTTCTCCAAAGTCCAACTGCGAAAATCTTCTGATGAATTTTAAATATTTTTCTTCAAATTTTATATTTTTTATTTCAATAGGTTTTTGGGAAACAGGTGGTGTTTGATCACATGAATAAGTTCTTTAGTGGTGATTTCTGAGATTTTGGCGCACCCATCACCTAAGCAGTGTACACTGTACCCAACATGTAGCTTTTTATCCCTCACCACCCCCCACCCTTTCTCCCAGGTTTTGGGGAAATGCAAAAATTTATTACTAGATGCTTTCCTTTCAGAAACAAAAAGTGAAGGAAACTCCTTGGTTTGAAATTTCCTTCTGAAAGGATGTAACTGAACAGCTTAAAATGAAGCAACCTTCATCTTTTGAAGCATGGAAAGATGTGGCCCAGCTCATTACTCACAGATATGAAATCCAATTGAAAGAGGCATACTGTCTGCTGGAATCACTTGGCAGCTGTTAATGGCTTGATTCAGGCAGCTCATCCTCTGAGAAGTATGTCTCCTTGCCAGGAAACCTGAGCTCACTTCCTTTTCCCTGCCAGTCACCCACCCACAGCCATCCCTGTCACAGGCCCCTGCCCTCCCACTCTGGCTGCCCATCTGCTCCTTTTCCAGCTCCTCTCTCATCAAAGCTATCTTTGTTCCTCTCTCTCAGCACTGGGCATCCCCTTTAATGGCATCACTCTCTGTCTCAAACCAGATAACATGTGTCCTTATTACTCATGCCATTTCCGGACCCTTGGCAGTCCAACTTTCCCAGACTCACACGTGCTGGTCCCTCCTTCCCATCTCCTGAGCTTTCCTTTCCCTCCCTCTCTCCTGATCCTACATTTCCTCCTCTTGTCCTGCACTGCCCTGCCCTCTCATCCGTGCCTTCACTCCCCTACCTCAGGAAAGGCTCCATTTCTTTTGTAATTCTGTTATTTATCCAATGTTTTGCTTCTCTCCCCATTCTCCTACCTTTCCGTACACCCACCTATGCCCCGTTTCCACCGACTACAACTGCTCTTTGCTTGCTCTTCTTGATTCCATTTCAACTTTCCACTTTTCATCCTATCTAAAGTTGACCAATGGGTTCATGGTGCTCTGAATTTTAACACAGCCTTGTCCTTTGATCACCTGGGTTAAGCCTCAAACTCCCAGGCTGAGGTGCTACCACCATCTCCATTCTGCAGTGAAGGCTTCTGTACTTTCCAGAGTTAGTGAACTCCAGTGGTGGAGGCAGCGTGCCCAGCGCCCTGCGAGGAGCTGAGATCCTATCTGCCCCCTGACTGCTCTGAAGTCTTTCCTCACAGCCAGCCTCCTGATGGGAGGGCTCGGTGGCAGGGATCTCATTCTCCAGCCTCACCCCTATTAGAAATCTGCCTACAAATACAGTTTCTCATTCACCCCATTCCTCCCTCCTCCACCTCACCTTCCCTCTATGTCTTCCTTTTCTTCCCTTTATTTTTCGACAAGAGAAAAAATGCATAAAATACACCTTTGTTCTTCCTGTTTTCCTAAAGCTGCACGTTTGGGGTCTCAAACTCATGTTGTGTGGTGGGGAACTGTTCTATACATTATAAGATGTTTAGCACTATCCCTGGTTTCTTCCATTGGAAGCCGGTAGCCGCCTCCTTGTGCACCTTCTGGACTGTGGCAGCCACAAATGTCTCCACGTTGCCACGTGCTCCCATGATGTGAGAACCACTGTCCTAAAGCAGCACGTGAGTTGTGAGTGGTTCCATTCTTCAGCAGGAATTAGATAACAGGTTCCCGAGGATTCTTTGTGGAGCAATTCCAGGAGGAAGTCAGTCAGCAGGGAAGCTTGGGAAAAGCCTGGCTGAATGCGAGCCATGGGTCTGGCCCCGCCTGCCATTACTGCTGAAAGGGCACACCTGGATGTGATGTGGGCTGCCCAGCCTCTGTCTCCTCTTCTGAAAGATGCTCATTGTTTTCATCCCGTTTGTCCTCTTTTTGCTGAGAAGAGTGCCCAGAGTGTGCTTTCACAGGGACCCAGGGAAGGGAGCATGTTGAGCGGTGAGGCAGTCAAAGCCAATGAGGATTGCGGATGCGGACGGCCAACACCAATGCGAGAGCTACAGAGCTGGACGATGCAGGACGAGATGGAAGCCAAGAAGAGAGGCTCGAGGGAGGCCCTCTGAGAACGGCGAGGTGAGCACATTTATGTTGAAAGGGGAGGAGGCCGATGAGAGCTCTCGCATTGGTAGTGGCTGTCCCCATCCGCAATCCTCATTGGCTTTGACTCCCTCCCCACTCAACATGCTTCCTTCCCTGGGTCCCTGTGAAAGCACACTCTGGGCACTCTTCTCAGCAAAAAGAGGACAAACGGGATGAAAACAATGAGCATCTTACAGAAGAGGAGGCAGAGGAGGAGCGTGGTCCAGACAGATGGGCCAGGAAGGACTGGACAATGTTAAGAATATGCTTAGCTTTACAAGAAACTGCTTAATTGTCTTCCAAAGTGGCTGTGCCATTTTGCACGCCCACCAGCAATGAGTACTGAAAGTCCTCGTTCTTCCACAACTTCATCAGCATTTGGTATTTTTAATTATTTGGATTTTTGCCATTCTAATATATGTGTAGTGGTTTCTTATTTTAGTTTTGATTTTCAATTGCCTAACATGTGATGTTGAGTATCTTTTGATATGTTTCATTGCCATTTGTATATTCTCTCTCCTGAAGTGTTGGTTCATATATTTTCCCCACTTTTTGTTGGGTCGTGTGTTTTCTTACTGTTAAGTTTTAGAAAAGTTTCATATATTTTGGATACGAGTTCTTTTTATCAGATATGTGTTTGGCAAATATTTTCTCCAGTCTGTGGCTTATCTTCATTGTTTTCCAGTCTTCTGTCATATATATATCTTTTGCAAACACCTTCTCACAGTCTGTGGCTCATCTTTTCATTTATTTGACGATGTCTTTCTCAGAGTGTTAATTGTGCGTTCTAATGAAATATATGTTGAACTCCTTCTTCCATAGATCATGCCTTGGGTGTTGTATCTAGAGAGTCATTGTCACACCCAAGGTCATCTACATTTTTTCTATGCTATCTACTAGACATGTTATAATTTTGATTTTTGCACTTAGGTCTATTAAGTATTTGGAATACATTTTGGAAAGGGTGTAAGGTCTGTGTCTAGATTTATTATTTTGCACATGGATGACCAGTTGTTCCAAAATCATTTGTTGAAAAGACTATCCTTGCACCCTTGAATTGCCTTCTCTTCCTTATCAAAGATCAATTGAATATTTGTTTGGGTCTATTTTGGGGCTCTCTTTTTTGATTTATTGATCTATTTGTCTATTCTTTCACCAATATCACACTGTCTAGGATACTATACCTCTTTAAAGTCTTAAATTAGGTAGTATTAGTCCTCTGGACATCCTTCTCTTTCAGTATCATGTTGGCTGTTCTTGGTTTAGATTCACAGTTTAACTGTAGGACATTTGTTTTACAGATAGAAGAAGAAACTGGGACTCAGAGAAATTATCTACTTGGCTCAGTGTCATCCATCTGGTAAGGGACAAACCTGTACTTCTTTCCTCCTCAGACTTAAGTTGGACTTACTTTGAATCAAAGCAAGTCCTGTGAGAATGGAAGTATTCAACTCATCCCATCTAGTAAATGCCTATTCTCTTTCTCAAGTCATCCATTTTACCTTCTCATTAATTGCACAGTAGTAGAGAAAAATGCCTTCTAGACCCTAATTGAAGAAATACAGAATGTTCTAAAATTTCAAAAAGTTTGAAATTTTTACATTTCAAAACTCTCAACTAAAATGTGCTGTTATTTCTACATATTTCTAGCCCCTACGAGCCAAGAGAAATGTCTGGAAATGAGAGACTAGACCACCCTAAACATTAAACTTCTATTTTTAAAAAGTCCTAAAAACTGAGAAACAACATGTACCAAAACATCAGCAAAATAAAGGAAACATAAATTAGAGAAGTGAACAATGAATTTTATTGTGTTTTCAAGTAACTCTTAATTCTGCACATTTTTATCATAAAATCATAGCCACTTCAGAAAAATCAACCAATAAGCTAAGTCCATCTCAAGCCACAGAGACACACAAACATTTTCCAAATTCATAAATTAATAGAAGACTCAATTAATAACAACAATCCACACTTCTTTGCTGCCAACAAGAAACCAGAACAATTTTTGAATTGAAAAATGTTCTCATCATGATCGCCAACGTTTATGAAGTTTATGTCGTTTGTCCTTGTGGATGACCTTGAGAAAGCAAGATGAATTAGGCATAACCATTGCCCTCAAGACATTTACCTCCAGGAGCAACACAGGCACACACAAATCACAGTAAATATGTCACAAGCTACCATGGGAGGATGAGCCAAGAGCTGATGGAACACTGTAAGAATACATGTCAGACAAGGCTTTGTTGAAAGGTTGATGCCACCAAGCCCTGCTTTGTGCAATACTGCTCAGCTATAAATGTGGAGGACTTCAATCCACCAGCATAGTCTGTGAGACAATGCAGGCAAAAGAAAGGTACTTATTAAGAACCTCATTGCTGCAAGACGCTGGGATTTTGAACTAGTCTGTGGCTTTAATTCCACAGAGGATGTGGAACAATCTGTTCATAGCCCTGACCCCAACCCCATTCCTGCACAAGCCCCTCTCTGTCCTTGTTCCCCTTGGCCTGAAGCACTAAACCCAAGCCTCATCCTGGTGGACCAGCACAGACCAGTTAGCCTCTGCCTTTCAACAACCCATCCACCTGCACCCAAATCCCCCAGTCATCGGTTTTGATCATACTCCAAACTATCACCCACAACACTGAGCCTGACTCATTCTGGGAGCCTTCCCATATGACTCTGGGTGTTGAACATGAACCTTAAACCATGGGTGATTCTCAGGCTGTCGATTCACTGCTGGCTTGATCTAGGCTGCTATTTTATCAAGCACTGCTGCCCACAATTCCTCTACTTTTCCTTTTTCCAGGTACCTCAATTCTGCATGCCTCCACACTCCCATCTAAGCATTATTACTGCCATTCCCAGCCTGGACTTCCAGACTGACTGTCTGACTGGCTGTTAGACCACTGACATCAAGGTGAAAGTCACAGGTTATAGATTATTATCCAGCCTTGCTAATTTGGCCCTTGGTACAGCTTAGGGTAATTTGTCCTCCCATCTACAAGGGAGCCAGGGTGAACAGAATTTCCTCTTTGCCTCTCCCAAACACTAGTTTTATTCCCGCTTTCATTCATTCACAAGTAATTGTGGATGAGACTTCCTTGCCCTGCTCTGGGCTGAGTACTGAGTATACAGTGGTGAACATTGTTGCCCTCTTTGGAGCTGCCTCCAGACTTCCACGACTCTGCCCCACACATGGACCACATTCCTAGCCTTTTGCAGATTGGGGCTGAAAGAGAAAGAGCCAGAACTCAGAGGCTCTGTGGATGCTGGATTTGGACTGAGGATTGTCCACTTGGGAAATTCAGTTTAACCATTAATTAGGTATTTTCAGCTGTCCCTCAGGAAACCTGTAAGCACAGTGACCACATCTGCCTGTGTTGCTTATGCCTGGTGGTGTTTGCTCTGCATTTTGAAGGATTAGTGAAGGATCACAGAAATAAGAGGAAAACTTATTCCAGGAAGAGGAAACATCAAAGTCAAAAGCAGGATGGTACTCCCTAAATACAAATGGTGGATTTACATTTGTCAATCCTACTGTCGAGAATGAGAGATAATACAGTATCTTCAGCACTGTCGTTAAAACAAGTCACTGTGCTGATTGCATTGTAGGAGAAAGGACAAGGTCTAATGTCTTTCTCCAATGAGGGTATATTTGTTTTCTATTGCTGACTTAATAAGCTCCACAAAGTCAGTGGCTTAAAACAACACGAATTGATTGACAGTGTTGTAGGTTAGCAATCTGACATGGGTCTCACTGGACTAATTAAGCTGTCAGTAGGACGGTGCTTTCTACTGAAAGTGCTAGAGGAGAATTTATATCCTTGTATTTCGAGCTTCTGAAGACCAGCCACATTTCTTTGCTCACGGCCTCTTCCTCCTCGTTTGGGAAAAGACTCCTTCCTTCATAGCCTATCTCCCTGACCACAGCTGGGAAATTTTCTCTGCTCTTCAGGATTAATGTGATTATATTGGGTCCAGTTTTATAATCAAGAATCATCTCCGCATTTCAAGATCCTTAAACTTTGTTGCATCTGCAAAGTCTCTTTTTACATTTAAGTTAACTATTACTGGCTCTGAGGTCCAGGGCATGGACATTTTGGAGATGAAGGAGATTGTTCTGCTGACCACAGTGGTGTTAAGAGCCAGGTCCAGGCCCAAATTTGTTTATTTTTCCCTATTAATTTATGTTATAATTTTTAGGTAAAGGGTACCCTGGAGTTAACTGATTAGATCTAAACAGTTTTATAAACAGTTTTTCTTAGTTGAAAATTACTAGTTAGTACTTTTACTAGTGAAGATGGAGTCTTTGCTCATCTCTGACTGCACTAACTGCCTCACCATTCACCTTCATGTGAATAAAGCTGATAGGAGGTTTAAAAGTTGTAACCTTCCATGAAAATCTGTTGAGGTCACTGTACTGTCCTGCTCTTGTGATTCCAAGAAACATCCAGCCATGGTTTGAATGATCACTTTCTAGTTATCATTCACGGCAATAGAAGTGGGCTCTAATACACATAAGCCTGAATTATGCAAATGTGTAAAGGAGATGCTCCGCAGAGCAGAGTAATAGACATTTCAGAAAAACTAAAGGAGTTACTATTTGACATGGTGGCAGCTGGTCTAGTCCTTTCATTTGCAGATCGGTGTGACCTTGAGGACAGACAGCAGCATTCCTCAGTTACAGATCATGCTGCTGGGCCTCAGGCACAGGAAACAACGATGCGCCTAAGTCCTTGGTCTAAGTCATATTGATCAACCTCCATTCTGCCCTGTATTGGAACAGCTACAGCCGTTTCATCAGGAATGGGCCAGGCGTCATGTGGGTTTGTCTGTGAATATCTCACATAAATGTCCCACTATGGAGAAGCTGTGCAAATGGCACTTACACTGGCCCAGTAGGTGTGTGGCTTAAACACAGGCTTGGCTACAAAGCCAATTCTGTGCTCCTAGCCAATTAGCTTCACTTCTTTGAGCTATTTTCTCCTTTGCAATGTGTAATACTGATATCTACATCATCGTTTAGTAGCTAGAATTAAGCAGGTTAATGCGAATCTACACACCTGCCATTCAATAGTGGATACTTAATAAATAATGAATCAGATCATCTATTTTTTAAAACGTCTGCATGTTAGATACAATCTTAAGCCCTTCAAATAAAATGCAGTAGAAAAACACTAAAATAGCAATTATATAATGTCACATAATATAATTATGCATA
Organism: Mandrillus leucophaeus; assembly: GCF_000951045.1. Lineage (NCBI taxonomy): Eukaryota > Metazoa > Chordata > Mammalia > Primates > Cercopithecidae > Mandrillus > Mandrillus leucophaeus. The sequence goes on from NW_012105553.1 coordinate 50,545, forward strand.
ATTGTTAATGTTTATTTTATGTCAGAACTGGCTGGCATCTCGTACTAGTATCTCCTTTTTTTTTTTATAAGACAGCTTTGAAATATTGCTGCTCAAATAAATTAACATTTTCATTTCAGTGGGCAAATCAGTTAGGGCCTGCAAGTTATTCCAGTGCACAGGTTGTTTCACATGACCTGATAATAGAAAGAAATAAAATGAATTTTTGTGTCTCTGCTAGAAATTGTGAAGAGCTAGTCATTTTTTTATTTTACTTGTTTTGAAAGATGTATTAGTTAACTCAAACCAGGCACTGTGTTTTACGACTGAATTAGCAGATTAAAGAGGAGAATGTACAGAACATGAAAAGTTTGAGGATTCAGGAAAGGGTTGGAGTATATGAAGATAATAATATGGCACAACATTTTTTACATTTGTAAATGTTTTATTCAATAATAAAATATCTATAAAAAGTACACAATTGATTTGTGTGGAGCTCAATAATTTTTATATAAAGTGAATGCTCCCATCGATCTGCACTTTTGAGACCAACCACATGTGCCATCCCAGCCACTAATTCCTCCCAAAGGCAAAAATTAATGCAACTACATCCCCAGAGATGAGATTTCCCTCCTTGGGACTTTGTACAAATGGGGTTACACACAGTGTGTGGTCTTTTGTGTCTGACTTGTCTTACTCTATTTTGCATTTGTGTCATTCATTCTTGTCGAATGGTATATATAATAGTAATTCTTTCTTTTTCATTTATGTATAGCCTTTATAGAATAAATATTCCACAGTTTGTATACCCAATCTAAAGGAACATTTGGATTGTCTCCAATCTGCAGCTATTACAAGTAATGATGCTATGAATACTCTTGTATGTGTCTCTTGTTCATATTTGTGTGAAGCATTTTTGATAGTTTTTATCTACAGGATTGCTGGTATTTAATAAATACCATTAAAGTGTTTTCCAAATTGGCTACACCACTTTTCACTCTCATGCATAGTTTATAGAAGTTTCTGTTGTTTCAGAAATTTGTCAACACTCAATATGTCCTGCACATGGATGTTTATAACAGCTTTATTCATAATTGACGAAACTTGGAAATGTCAAACAAGATGTCCTTCAGTAGGTGAGTGGATAAATAAACTGCGGTAAATTCAGATCATTAAATATTACACATCACTACAAAGAAATGAGCTATCAAGCCATTAAAAGACATGGAGGACTGGAAAACATAAAGTAGGGAAAGGACACCCTTTTCAACAAATGGTGCTGGGATAATTGGCAAGCCACATGGAGGAGAATGAAACTGGATTCTCATCTCTCACCTTATACAAAAATCAACTCAAGATGGATTAAGGACTTAAACCTAAGACCTGAAACTATAAAAATTCTAGAAGATAACATTGGAAAAACCCTTCTAGATATTGGCTTAGGCAAGGATTTCATGATCAGAAACCCAAAAGCAAATGCAGTAAAACACAAAGATAAACAGCTGGGACCTAATTAAACTAAAGAGCTTTCACACGGCAAAAGGAATAGTCAGCAGAGTAAACAGACAACCCACAGAGTGGGAGAAAATCTTCACAGTCTATATATCTGACAAAGAACTGATATCCAGAATCTACAACAAACTCAAACAAATCCATAAGAAAAAAACAAACAATCCTGTCAAAAAGTGGACTAAGGACATGAATAGATAATTCTCAAAAGAAGATATACAAATGGAAAACAGACATGAAAAAATGCTCAACATCACTAATGACAGGGAAATGCAAATCAAAACCACAGTGTGATATCACCTTACTCCTGCAAGAATGGCCATAATCAAAAAATTTTTAAAAAGTAAATGTTGGCATGGATCTAGTAATCAGGGAACACTTCTACACTACTGGTAGGAATGTAAACTAGTACAGCCACTATGGAAAACAGCGTGGAGATTCCTTCAAGAACTAAAAGTAGAACTACCATTTGATCCAGCAGTCCCACTACTGGGTATCTACCCAGAGGAAAAGAAGTCATTATTCAAAAAAGATGCTTGACACACATGTTTATAGCAGAACAATTCACAATTGCAAAATCGTGGAACCAACCCAAATGTCAATCAATCTATGAATGGATAAAGAAACTGATTTAACTGATAGTTAAATACTACTCAGCCATAAAAAGGAATGAATTAACAGCATTTGCAATCACCTGGATGAGATTGGAGACTATAATTCTAAGAGAAATAACTCAGGAATGGAAAACCAAACATCGTACATTCTTACTGATATGCGAGAGCTAATCTATGAGGATGCAAAGGCATAAGAATGATACGATGGATTATGGGGACTTGGGGAGAAGAATGGGAGGGAGACGAGGGATAAAAGACAACACCTATGGTGCAGTGTATACTGCTTGAATGATGGGCATACCAGGATCTCACAAATCACCACTAAAGAACTTATGTAACCAAACACCACCTGTACCCCAATAACTTATGGAAAAATAAAATAATAATAAAAATAAAAGACATGGAGGAAACTTAAATGCATATTACTGAGTGAAAGAAGTCAATGTTAAGAGGCTACATACTATGTGATTCTAACTATATGACATTTTGGAAAAGGCGAAACTAAGGAGACAGTAAAAAGGTCAGTGGTTGCCAAGGGTTTTGTATATATTAATCATAGCCATCTGGTGATTGTGTAGTGATATCTCATTGTGGTTTTAACTGAATGGATATGGGCCTATTTATGAGATCCCTTTTCATTTCTATTTACCCATATTGTTTTTCCTGTGCCAGTACCAAAATGTCTTATTTATTGTAGCTTTATAGTATGTCTTGAAATCTGGTTAAATTCTCCAGATTGGTTCAAGGTTTTCTTGGACATTATTGGCATTTCCATATATATGAGCTAGAGTTACCTTGTCAAATTGTAAACATACATAAATGCACATATATTCACAAACTTTGCTGAGTAATTAAATCTATAAATCAATTTGGGAACAATTACAACGTTGTCTTCTAACTTATAAACATGAGATATCAATCTATTTATTTAGGCCTTCTTTGCTCATCTTTCTTTTCATTTGTCCCTGGAAATTTGATTAATTTCAGATAAGAATTTTTTTAATTGTATAATTTACAAATTTCAAAATTGTATAATTTTTAAAATGTCATTTTTCAAATTTTTGTCACAATATGTAGAATTATAATTTATTATGTTTTACTGTATCTCTGTATCTAGTGACATTGCTCAACTAGCTTAAATCTAAAAGTTTATTTATTGACTGTATTATATTTTTTACACATACAACCATACCATCTTAGACTATGATCACTTAATTTTTTCCTTTTAAATTATTATATATTATATTTCCTTTTCATCATATATTGCACTAGTTGAGACATTTAATGTAATGATAAAAAGAAGTTGGGATCACAAGACACCTTTGTCTTGTTCCCATTTTCAAGGTTAATAGTTCAGTATTTCATCATGTATGTATGGTATTTGTTGTAGTATTTTGGAGCCACTTTGAATTAGATTAAAGATATTGCTTTTTATCTCTAAGTTGAAAATATTTTTATATAAAGAAACATTTAATTGCATTAAAGTATATTTCTATATCTATTGAGACAATCTTATGTTTTCTACCTATTTATTGCTATGTGATAAATTACATTGTTTTTATTTTTATTTTTTTGCATCGTTGCTACTTTATATAACAGCTTTGATATGATTAAATATACACACCCTAAAATTTACCCTTTCAGAATATACAATTCAATAGTTGTGCAACCATTACCACATTAATTTTAGGATAATTTGTATCACCCCAATAAGAAATCCTACACCCCATTAGCAGTCACTCTCCATTTCCCACCAACCCACACAAGCATAGGCAATCACTAAGCTACTCTGTCTCTATAGAGTTGCCCCTTCTGGATATTGCATATAAATGGAATCACACAACATGTGGCCTTCTGCGACTCTCTTATTTCACTTAGCATAATGTTTGTAAGACTCATGCATGTTGTAGCATGTATTGGTACTTCATTCTTTATGACCAAATAATATTCTTTTTTATGGAAATGCTGCCTTTTATTTTTCCATTCATCTGTTGAAAAGTTGTTTTCACTTTCTGACTATTGCAAATAATGCTACTATGAGCATTAATATAGAGGTATCCAAATTTCTGTTTTCAATTATTTTGGATACAGATCTAGGGGTAGAAATTCTGAATCACATAACTCTATGTACATCTTTTTGAAGATCTACCAAACCATTTTCCAAAAGAGGACACTATTTCCCTTTCCCACAAGTGAGGTATAAGCATTCCATTATCTTTACATTCTCACCAGTACGTGTTAGCTATGGTCTTTTTTACTATAATCATCATAGTGCCTGTGAAGTACCTCACTGTGCTTTGATTTGCAGGTCCCTGGTGACTAATGATGCTGAGCATCTTTTTTCATATTTATTGGCCATTTGTATATCTTCTTTGCAGAAATAATTATTCAAATACTTTTTGCATTTTTTTAATTGGATTTTTACTGTTGAGTTGTCAGAATTCTTTATACATTCTAGATATAAGTCCCTTTTCAGATATATCATTTGCAAATATTTTCTGCTATTGTGGATTATAGTTTCCCTTTACTAATAGTGTCTTTCGAAGCACAAAGGCTATTCATTTTGACCAAGGCCAGTGTATCTAGTTTTCTTTTTATAATTAAAAAGCCTTTGCCTAATCCACAGTCATCAGGATTTCCTTCCATATTTTCTCCTGAGAATTTTATAGTTTTAATTTTAAATTTGGGCATATGATTTCATGTTCAGTTAATTTTTGTGTGTAGTATGAGGAAAGGGGTCAAATGTGATATGGTTTGGCTGTGTCCCCACCCAAATCTCATTTTGAATTATAACTCCCACAATTCCCATGTGTCCTGGGAGGAACCTAGTGGAAAGTGAATGAATTATGGGGGCAGGTCTTTCCTGCACTGTTCTCATGATAGTGAATGAGCCTTACAAGATCTGAGGGTTTTAAAAATCGGAGTTTCCTTGCACAAGCTCTCTGTTTGCCTGCTGCCATACATGTAAGATGTGACTTGCTCCTCCTTGCCTTCCCCCATGATTGTGAGGCCTCCCCAGCCATTTGCTGAGAAGTCCAATAAATTTATTTCTTTTGTATATTGCTCAGTCTTGGGTATGTCTTTATCAGCAGCAAGAAAATGGACTAATACAAAGTTACTTAAAAAAACGCATTGTCTGTAAATGTATGGGTTTGTTTCTAGACTGAATTGTATTCTGTTGATCTATATGTCTAGACAATGCAAACATCAGTTGATTTTTTATTGTAAAAGAAACGCTGCATTTATAGGATAAACCTGGATGGCTGGTGTTGTGTGACAGTTTTTATATCTAACTATTTGATTCACTAATATTTGGGAATTTTTTTTTACCTATAATCACGAGAGATACACATGTAGTTTCTTTTCTTAAAATGTTCTTATATTGTTTGTGTAAATGTTTGCAATTCTTTTAAAATAAATGTTGGGGTGGGTTTTCTTTTTCTTGATACTCTGGAAGAATTTCTGTATGATTTGTGATGTTATCTTTCTTAGGTATTTGGAAGAATTCAAATTTGGATGAATTTCTAAAACTGGTAATTTGGGTCTTGCATTAGTTAGGATTCTCTAGAGAAACAGAATAAACAGGACTGTGTGTGCTTATATACATATATGTATAACAATTACATGTAAAATTGCCAATTTTAGAAATAAAAGGGGGACATTTTCTGTATATTTACATATGTATGTGTGTGTTTAGAAAGAGAGAGGGAGAGAGAGAATAAGAAATTAATTTATTTTGAAGAACTGTCTTACACAGATGTTGGGACTGAGCAAGTCTAAAATCTGCAGGACAGGCCAGCAAGGCAGGAAAGCAAGGCAGAGCCAACGTTTCAGTTGGAGTCTAAAGAC
>NW_012105553.1:57850-60424 GCF_000951045.1 Mandrillus leucophaeus
ATGAATCATATCTCAACATAGCTTATCACATTTTTATATACACATAAAGTTGAAAGAGCAAGAAACTATCCATTTAACGTGCCTAGGCATCAATTCCAAAGTGTTCAAATTCTGGCCAATAGCAGTTTTTGAGATTCTGGAATATGTAGATATAATAGACACATATAAGCAAATATGACACAGTTAAAACAGCAAAATTCCTACATGTAACTTCCATAGGAAATGCTAATAAGGAAAACCAACTGGCAACCATAGAGTTATGAGGACTTTTGATGAACCAGAAAAACATTGCGAAATTGTCTTAGCACAGGATGAACATGGAGAAAGTAAGTTTTTAGTGCCACACACATGCAAACACAAGGGGCAATTTCAAGGGCAGGAAGATACCTCTGTCTTGTGACTTGTGTGACCGTTAGTAGTTAGTAGGAATTAGTGGCCAATGCCCTAGATGTTAAAGCAATATGATATTTACTTAAAATTATGAACTCCACAAATTGCTGCGCTGACAGAAAGAAGAATTATCAGCTGTTAATAATTTTTTTTAAAGAAAGCGAACCATTCAACATAAATCATACAGATTACTGTGGGATGTAGAAAGAACTCAATGACATAAAACCAGATGGCAGAGAAAGGGCTAGAAATCAGGAGATGGCAGAATCTTGCCCCATGAATAGGGTTTACAAGGAATCCCATTTATAGCGAAGAGAATTTGCAGTCATTTCAAGAGCTAACTATGGTTTTATTTGCATGATAATATTAATCTTTTGTAGATAGCTGTGCTCCTATTTTCACATTTAAGTATGTATCTGTATCCATCTTGGCCATTCACAAGCATCAGTTACTTCAATATAACTTTTAAGTTGACAGCTAAAGGGCAACTTTGGATACTTTTCTCTGATGAAACCAAAGCCAATGTTTGCAGTAAAACTTGTACCCAGAATAGGCAGAGCAGGTAAACACTATCTTACAAAAAATTCCTGCTATGAGGTAGTTCCAGTCTTGAAAGCCACACACTTTGTTACACAGGGTTCTTCTAAGCAATGAGAAAGGGACCAAGATGCAAAAATTACATTACTCTCTACTAGTAGGGAGAGAGGATAAGTCACAGATACAAATTTAAGATAACATTAAGATTAAATTACAAATATGTTATCAGAAAGGTCAAAAAACTAAAGCCAATTTATCAGTGCCGTATATTGATCAGTTTCTTTCTGAAACCAGACACCTCTATTCTTTGGAGAGGGAGAATTCAACGTAAAGAATCAACCTAAGAGTTGTTAAATAGATAAGTGAAAATGCAAGAGAAGAGCACTAACAAACCGTGGAGGTCACAACTGCAGAAAAACAGCTGCCACTCCCAGAGCTGGGAAAGAAAGGGAAGAGGCTGGCATGATTAAAACTTAGAAACTTGGAAGAGGGGTTTCTTGGGTGGGACCCAGAGCTCTGGAGAAGGAGCTGCTGGTGCTGAAGAAACTGGAAGACTGCCCAACTACCACCAATGCAGGGCAGGTGAGTCCCAAATTGGGATTTAGCTTACCGAGGGTTCTGGGCTTTTCCCAGGAAAGAATTCAATGGCCAGCCAGCAGTAGGGCAGAACAAAAAAATCAGCTTTCTTGAAGAGCCAGTGTTACAGCACCAGTGGTGTTACAGCCCCATGGTGGCTCCTGCAGAGCAAGGCCACCCCAGAGGTAGTGTGCTGAGAGAAGCAGCTCAGGGCGGTTTTGCAGTCATATTTATACTTACTTTTAATTAATTAACATAGGTTAAGGGGCAGTTCATGCAGAAATTTATAAGAAAAGGGTGGTAGCTTTTGGGTCATCGGGTCATTCCCAGACAAAGAAGTAGTAACGCCTAGGTGTTGCCATGGTAATGGGAAACTCACATGGCGCCCTGGTGGGCATGTCTTTTGGAAAGCTACTTCCACCCCACCCTTGTATTAGCTATCCTCAATTTGGTCTTGTGTCCAAGCCCTGCCTCTGGAGTGGAGTCCCGCCTCCTACCTCACTGCTACAGGAAGGAACTTCTGCTGCTGCAGAGAGGCTGTGCTGCTGAGTGACTTTCACAGGAGCGGAAAGCCCACAGGAAGCAGAGGACAGACCAGAAGTAGCAAGTCCCTGCTCCCTCCTCAGCCTTTCACTCCTCCTTTAGATCTGGTCTTGGTGGAGCCTCACAAGGAGCAGATGGGAAAGCAGGGATGTGGTTTGCACAGTCTCAACCTCAAGGTAACAGAGCAAAGGATAGGAGGGTAAAGATAAGAGACAAGGACCTTATGACTAACACTCAGAGGAATGAGGAAAAGGAATGTTATGTTGTCATTGGGTCATGATATGATTTAAAGTCTGAAAAAGATAGAAGTCAAGAGCAGATTGATTTGAAATAACAGAAAGCATTTTTTTTTTTCCAGACAGAGTCTTACTCTATTACCCAGGCTGGAGTGCAGTGGCATGACCTCGGCTCACTGCAACCTCTGCCTCCTGGATTCAAGCGATTCTTCTGCCTCAGCCTCCCAAGTAGCTGGGACTACAGGCGCCTGCCGCTACACCTGGCTGATTTTTGTATTTTTTAGTAGAGACG
>NW_012105553.1:62069-64734 GCF_000951045.1 Mandrillus leucophaeus
CAGATGTTGGGACTGAGCAAGTCTAAAATCTGCAGGACAGGCCAGCAAGGCAGGAAAGCAAGGCAGAGCCAACGTTTCAGTTGGAGTCTAAAGACCTTTTGGAGGCAGAATTCCCTCTTCCTTAGAGAACTTTGGTCTTTTTATCTTAAGACTTCAGTTGTTTAAGGCCCAACCATGTTATGAACAGTCATGTGCTTTACTCAAAGAATACTTATTTAAACGTCAATCTCATCTTTAACATACCTTCACAGCAATATTTAGACCAGTGTTAGACCAAATATGTGGGTCTCAGGGTCCTACTAAGTTGACACAAAAAATTAGCCATCAATCACAGGTGTTATCCTTTTTTTCACTTTTTCAATATTGACAGAAATTTAGTAATATTTTGGTCTTTTCAAAGTAATTCTTCAGTTTGTCCATTTTATTTTTATAATCCTTTCTCACTTTGTTAATGTCTGTTCTTTTTTGACTATTTTTCATTCTTCTACATTTTTTAACTTAATTTGAGACTTTTTTTTTTTGGCTTTTTAGTATAGATACTTGAAACATAAATTTTTAGTCTTTCTTTTTTCTAATATATGTATTTAATGCTGCAAGTGTCTAAACACAGTTTGGGGTGCACCCCACATGGTTAATATATATCATTTTAAATTGCATTTTCTTCAAAATATTTTCTAATTGCCATTGAGATGTTTGCTTTGGCCCAAGCATTATATAGGATCACACTGGTTAACCTCCAAACATTATTGGTAATTTCTTCCTAGGTTTCTATTTATATATTTTGCATGTTACTGGTATTTAAAGTTTGCCTGACAAAGACCTGCAGGGTTCAGCCCATCCCAGGGGTCCCTGGGTAGAGACAATGGCCTCTGTGTGAGAACCAAAGAGCCCAGGACTGAGCAGGCTGTTGTTCACAAGTGGCGTAGAAAAGCCAATAGTACCTCAAACAGAGCCATGGGAAACTTCCGTTTTGAAATAAAAAAACACAGGAAAGTACATTAGATTTTGCTGTAGGTCAAGCAGCTCACAAGCCAACTGTAACTAGATCTTATGTTACTCCTAGAAACCATGGTCATATTTGTCTTTGAAAAATCATGTTTGAATGGTAGCTCACTTACAAATAGCCAGATACCAGAATGTATAATTTACCTACAAGGGAAACAGAAAATCTTTTGTAGGATTTCCCTGATTTGTCAAGGAATACAATTAACATGCTTAGTACTGAAAACTTAAACAAATAATAAAAAAAAAAAATGAGGCATAGACCAACATACTATAATCCAGCAGTGTGCCTCTTATTTAAATGAAGTCAATGAATAACAATTTTTAGAAAGGTAGTTAGACAAATGACTTGGCCACATCACAGACAAGTATTAGTGATACCCACCTATTTCTCATCTTTCTAAAAAAGATGAGAGAGTTGCCTGGATCTTCCATTGCACTAAAAACCTTTTACCATCTCTGGTGATAGAAAGGCCCCTGACCTGAGAAAGAGATAAACTTCTGATATACAACTCTGGACCTATCCCAAAAATTCTCTAATCATATGTCTCAGACAGAATGACCCTTAAAGTCCTTTTTAGCTCTAAACCTCTGTGAGATGAATCATATCTCAACATAGCTTATCACATTTTTATATACACATAAAGTTGAAAGAGCAAGAAACTATCCATTTAACGTGCCTAGGCATCAATTCCAAAGTGTTCAAATTCTGGCCAATAGCAGTTTTTGAGATTCTGGAATATGTAGATATAATAGACACATATAAGCAAATATGACACAGTTAAAACAGCAAAATTCCTACATGTAACTTCCATAGGAAATGCTAATAAGGAAAACCAACTGGCAACCATAGAGTTATGAGGACTTTTGATGAACCAGAAAAACATTGCGAAATTGTCTTAGCACAGGATGAACATGGAGAAAGTAAGTTTTTAGTGCCACACACATGCAAACGCAAGGGGCAATTTCAAGGGCAGGAAGATACCTCTGTCTTGTGACTTGTGTGACCGTTAGTAGTTAGTAGGAATTAGTGGCCAATGCCCTAGATGTTAAAGCAATATGATATTTACTTAAAATTATGAACTCCACAAATTGCTGCGCTGACAGAAAGAAGAATTATCAGCTGTTAATAATTTTTTTTAAAGAAAGCGAACCATTCAACATAAATCATACAGATTACTGTGGGATGTAGAAAGAACTCAATGACATAAAACCAGATGGCAGAGAAAGGGCTAGAAATCAGGAGATGGCAGAATCTTGCCCCATGAATAGGGTTTACAAGGAATCCCATTTATAGCGAAGAGAATTTGCAGTCATTTCAAGAGCTAACTATGGTTTTATTTGCATGATAATATTAATCTTTTGTAGATAGCTGTGCTCCTATTTTCACATTTAAGTATGTATCTGTATCCATCTTGGCCATTCACAAGCATCAGTTACTTCAATATAACTTTTAAGTTGACAGCTAAAGGGCAACTTTGGATACTTTTCTCTGATGAAACCAAAGCCAATGTTTGCAGTAAAACTTGTACCCAGAATAGGCAGAGCAGGTAAACACTATCTTACAAAAAATTCCTGCTATGAGGTAGTTCCAGTCTTGAAAGCCACACACTTTGTTACACAGGGTTCTTCTAAGCAATGAGAAAGGGACCAAGATGCAAAA
>NW_012105553.1:66399-122227 GCF_000951045.1 Mandrillus leucophaeus
TTTTTTTGAGACGAAGTCTTGCTCAGTCGCCCAGGCTGGAATGCAGTGGCACTATCTCGGCTCACTGCAAACTCTGCCTCCTGGGTTCATGCCATTCTCCTGCCTCAGCCTCACGAGTAGCTGAGACTACAGGCGCCCCCGACTAAGCCCACTAGTTTTTTTTTGTATTTTTGGTAGAGACAGGATTCCACCGTGTTAGCCAGGATGGTCTCGATCTCCTGACCTCGTGATCTGCCCGCCTTGGCCTCCCAAAGTGCTGGGATTACAGGCGAGAGCCACCGCGCCCGGCCCAGATTATCATTTCATATACAGATGCCAAAATCAATGTGACCATCCTTTCCAGTGCTCACCTCACCAGCATCACTGCCTTGAAGACCTCTGGACATAGGTCATCGTGTGCACCCCTGTTACTTTATTAAGACTAGAGTGGAACTGCTAAATTAAATGATGTCAATGTTTCTTTGAAAATTTGTATACAAATGTCAAATTGTCTCTAAAAGGTTTTGAAAATTGTCTCCAAAAAGTTTTGTAATATTTTTTCCTATTGGAAGGATGTAAGATGCTTATTTTTAAATTGTCCATTTAGAAAGTTTCTTTTCCAATGAATGATAAAATGTGCAATGTATATACAATGGAATATTATTCAGCCTTTAAAAAGAAGGAAATCCTGACATATACTACAACACGGATAAGCCTGAAAGACATTATGTTAAGTGAAATAAGACAGGCACAGAAAGACAAATACTGCATGATTTCACTTATATGTGGAAGCTAAAAAGTTGAATTCCTAAAAATGAGGAACAGAAGAGTGGATACCAGAGGCTGGGTATGGAGTGGGGAGCCAGGGAGATGTTGTTCAAAGGACATAAAATGTCAGTTAGAGGAGAAATAAGTTCAAGAGATCTATTGTATGCCATAGTGACTATAGTTAATAACAATATATTGTATCCTTGAAAACCATTAAGAGAATAGGTTTGAAGTATTCTTAACACAAAAAAGTATGTGAGATAATGCATTTGCTAATTAGCACTGTTTAGTCATTCCACAATGTATACATATTTCAAAACATCATGTTGTACACAATAAATATATACAACTTTTGTCAACTAAAATAATTTTTTAAAAAAGAAAAAAGTCCTTTTCTGTATCAAAATACTTTATTTTTATAACAGTTTGATACTGTTTCTCCAGCAATTATTCTTTGTAACAGTTTACCCACTGACAGACTTTTTAAATTCCTGGTTATTCCTGAGTAATTTATGCAGTGAAAATATTTATTTTAATCAAAACAAAGATGTTTGTCCTCTGAATTATATTTTCAAAGGAGTCACCATTTTTGAACTAAATATATTTTATTTAAAGTTCTAGTCAAGCAGCTTTACAGTACCTAACAAAATTCCACCACAGAATGAACTCATAATACACATTGAACAATTAATATATTTGAATATTCTCCAACAAACCAAAAACAAAACAACAAAAAAAGGTTTTCTCGACTAGGAAAAGGCCATCTCTGACACCACTTCTGGGCTTCAGAAATTGAGATTGCAGACCTCTGTTAATCCCCCAACATTTGAACAGAATTGGTAAAGATTTGCTTTGAAATTTTTTTTCTTTTCTTTCCTTTTTTTTCTTTTTTGAGATAGGGCCTCACTGTGTTGCCCAGGCTTGAGTTTGGTGGAGCAGTAGAGTGATCATGGCTCACTGCAGTCTTGAACACCTGGGCTCAGGCAATCTGCCTGCTCCAGCCTCCCAAGTTGCTGGGACTACAGGTGTGCTCCACCATGCTCAGCTGTTATTCATTTATTTATTTGTCTCACTGTATTGTCCAGGCTAATCTGGTACTCCCGGGCTCAGAGATCCTCCCACCTCGGCCTCCCAAAATGCTGGGATTACAGGTGTGAGCCACCACACTTGGCCTGATTTGTGTTTTTTAAGGTTCTTACCTTTAAAAATTTATGCCATAAAACATAAAAATATGAACTTTATAATTCAGTTTTGAATATTTACTAAAGTTCCAGTTCCAGTATAAATTAGACTAAAATGTATAAAAATATAACTAAGTAGAAATATTTACATCAAATATAGCAGATAAAATACTACTTACTACAATATTTAGATAACAACATTGAAATGAAGAAAAGTGAATACTCCATTAGACAAGGTGACAGAAGGTATCAAATCAGCAAACAACATTAAACTATTTGGAACTCTCTGTTCTCACCAATAATATATTTCAAATTAGTATATTTTATTTGTTAATTATGTGAACTTTGTAAGAATTACAAAAAATGATCATTTATAATAGTACTTAAATGCTGGCAACATGTGATGATATGAATATATACTTATGCTTCTAGTGACAGTATAATTTGGTCATATTTTCAAAGGCATAATAATAAAAGTAAAAATTCTCCATTGTAACATTTTCTAGACATCCCAATCTTCTACCTCCATAATCATATGCTTAGAAATTTTTCTTAATATCAAGAGCAAAACCTTATTTCAGCAGCATCATCTAAATGGAACCGAAAAAAGGGAAAATCTTATATATCCTGTAATTACGTCTAATGATCTGATGAAGCAGGAGGCATTTCTAAAGATAGGCTTCCATGCATTACATACTTACTATACTCACTGTGATAAGTGAATCAAATTATGTGTACTCTAATGTTACACAGCTTTGAAATTTGTTTACATCTATACAAGAACAGAAAGAGAATACAAAAATGTGTTTAAGATAGCAGTAGGGTGTGCTTTCTTTTGTACAATATATATTGTACACATATATCCTTAATAATCATATTATACAGTGCTTTTCAATGAAACCCCAGTGTGGAAAATCAGCCAGCATGTTTACCCAGTTGAATTCTGTCCTATACAGGTACTACCTGCCTCCTTCACCAAAGATGAAATGCTGTTAGGCTGAGAGGTTACAACCTGGCTGGTGGCTTTTCAGAGGGAGGAAAACTGTTTCCCTTCAAACCTGCACACATTTTTGGGTCAAGCGACTTAATTAGTGCTTGCTTTTCCTAAATTGCTTGTGCAGAAATCCACAAAGTTTATAATGCAAGTCAGGAAATTGATTCAAACACAGATTGTTCTGGTAGGCGCCAATAAAAGTTCCTGTCCCAGTCACGAGATTTAAACTGTACAGAAGTGGTGCCACAGAGTCTGAGAAAAGACAGCTTCATTTTATTAGTAGGATCAAGGATACCACCCTACCTTTATTTAAAGTGCTACCGTATGTGGTAGATAATACGATAAACTAAAACTAACAATCTAGCTTTATTGTCAGGCCACTAATAGGAATTAGGAAGTCCAAAGAATCCTTTTCCCAGAACAAACTTGTACATTAGTTTTCTAACATAAAAGTTCTGCATGTGCCTTTATTTTTTGCTTTTCCAGTGCATCAGAATGACTCCTCTGTGCTCTCTCTGCTCCTAAAGCTCTGAATTTTATTTTCAAGACTAATTTTGGATGGATTTTCTTGCTGTGGGTCTCATGTTTATTGGTTACTACGGGTTCTTCAAAGACTATGTTTCTATTAGGTTAATTAGCAGGCACTACTCCCTCTGCACCAAGGCTCTTAGTTTACGATACTGAAATAGGTCTTAGTTTACAATGCTGAAGTAGACACAGACAGCAGCACTAGTGGGTAGATCAGGTGAATTATCTGCGGTCATTCACTTATTAAACATGACTTCTCTGGAGTTGGATCATAGCTAGGCAGAGTATAAACATCTAGAATGTTAAGGACCACTCATCTGCTGTTCAAGGAACATGTGGCTCAAGGAACAAAAATAACATAATATCCAAAATTACATGATCTGAACTGCCTCGACTGAAAACTCTGTTCCACCCCAAGTCGTAATCTCTCTGAGCCTACTTACTCACCTATAAGTGATAGTGACAAAGTACAACTTCAAAACATGCTTTTCAAAAAGAAATTCAACTTTATTTGTAAATGTGTGTTTTGCTGGGGTATAGTGGCTCACACCTGTAATCCCAGCACTTTGGGGAGGCCAAGGCAGGAGGATCACTTGAGTCCAGGAGTTCAAGCCTGGGCAACATGACAAGACAGCATTTCTACAAAAAATTTTAAAAATTAGCCCAGTGTGGTGCTGTGCGCCTGTAGTCCCAGCTACTTGGGAGGCTGAGAGGGGAGGATCCCTTGAGTCTGGGATGTCAAGGTTGAAGTGACCCAAGGTCTCACCACTGCACTCCAGCCTAGGTGACAGAGTGAAACCTTGTCTCAAAATAAATCCATAAATAAGGTGTTTTTTGTGTGTACAACAAGCAATTATTCTGTGCTTTTTTGTAACACAGCTCAAACTATTTGAAGTCAGGAACTTAATGCCACCAGTCAGATAGATTTTCTTTTTATCTTGTTCTTTTGGTATCACAACAGTGCAGTGTGCTTCGGGTCCCGATTCTTGCCTGTTCTTTACCATCACTCACTCCAGCCACACACGAGGAGAGGAGGACATCTTCAGCCTGTGCATACCTTGCAGGGGATGACCAGCCAGAAAAAAAAAAGTAGCATGGGGTGACAAATACTTGTTTTGCTTCTTGGCTTTTTGACTGCCTGGGACCTGTTTGCATGATGTTCCTCCTGCTTCTTGATGAAAGGAAGAGTTGGTCTGCCACTGAAATGATAAAATGAGAGAACATGTTCCTTCTTGGGTGATATGGCCGGTCAGTGACCCAGACTGGCTAGACAGCTATTTGGGAAGCCAGCGAGTGGAAGTCCAGAGGAAAGGATATGAGAGGGCAGCGGTGGTTCTGTGGGATAGCAGCTGCCATCATGATCACACGGCTCCTAACAGACAAGACATGTGCTCAATGTATCTGCCACCTTCCACGCTATTTTGAGAGTCCCCTGGCATGCTAATACATGAAGTGCTTTGTTTCCTGATCCATTTTTATAAAATTATTTTTGCTTTATAATAAGTATTTTAAATAATGTTTATTGAGATATAATTCACATGGAGTAAAATTTACTTTTAAAACCATACAATTGAGTCTTTTTTTGCATATTCACAAAATTACGTAACCATCACTACTATCTAATTTCAGAATATTTTGGTCACCCTCCCATACATCTCATATTCATCAGCAGTTACTGTCCATCTTTTTCTTATTGTTTTATCCTTTTTTCTTTCTTCTCCTCAGACTGGAGTATCTCAATTTATCTATCTTCAAGTTCACTGATTTTTCTTTTCTTTTCTGGCTCACATCTGCCTTTGAGCTCAAGTGAATTGTTCCTTTCACTTATTGTACTTTTCAAATCTAGAATTTCTATTTGTTTCTTTTTTTATAATCTCTACTTCTTTATTGATAATTTTAAGGCACTCTACTCACACTTTTCATTAGTTGTTCAGGCGTGTTTTCCTTTTGTTCTTTACACATCTACAGACTGGGCACAGTGACTCACTTGTAATCCCACCACTTTGGGAGGCCACAGTGGGAGGCTCACTAGAGCTCAGGAGTTCGAGACCAGCCTGGGCAGCATAGTGAGACCCATCTCTACAAAAAAAAAATTTTTTTAATTATCTGGGTGTTGTGGTGCACGCATATGGTCCTAGCTACTCAGAAGGCTGAAGTAAGAGGATCACTTGAGCCCAGGAAGTCAAGGCTGCATTGAGCCATGATAGTACCATTGTGCTTCAACCTGGGTAACAGAACAAGAGGCTGTCTCAAAAATAGAACAAAATATAATAAAAGAAACATATCTACCATAGATGATTTAAAGTCTTTGTTTAGGCTGGGTGCAGTGGCTCACACATGTAATCCCAGCACTTTGGAAGGCCAAGGTGGGCGGATCCCTTGAGGTCAGGAGTTTGAGACCAGTCTGGCCAATATGGTGAAACCCCATCTCTACTAAAAATACAAAAGTTAGCCTGACGTGGTGGCACACACCTGTAGTCCCAGCTACGTGGGGGGCTGAGGCAAGAGAATTGCTTGAATCCAGGAGGCAGACATTACAGTGAGCCAAGGTCACACCTTTGCACTCCAGCCTGGGTGTCACAACAAGACTCTGTCTCAAAAAAATAAAATAAAATAAAATAAAATAAAATAAAATAAATACGTAAATAACAAAGTCTTTATTTAGTAAATTCAATATCTTGACTTCCTTGGGGACAGTTTTTATTGACTGCATTTTTTTCTGTGTATATGCCATACTTTCTCATTTCTTTGCATTTGCCATAGTTTTGTAAAAACTGGACATTTCAAACAATATAATGTGGCAACTCTTGAAATGAGACCACTCCCCATGTCCAGGATTGTTTTTGTTGTGTTGTTTTGTTTAGTGATTTGCCTAAACTAGTTCTATAAAGTTTCTTGTATTAGTTCGCTCTCATACTGCTATAAAGAACTACCTGAGACTGGACGATTTATGAAGAAAAGAGTTGTTTACTTATAACTTGTGTATTTATTATACACAAGTTGTATATTTATTATAAAGAAAAGAGAAAATTGACTCACAGTTCCACAGGCTATATAGGAAGCACCGCTGGGAAGCCTCAGGAAATTTACAATCATGACGAAGGGCGAAGGGGAAGCAAGCACACTTTACTGTTGTGGAGCAGGAGAGAAAAAGAGAAGGGGGAAGTGTCACACACTTTTAAACAACTGGATCTTGGGACAACTCCGTCATGAGAACAGCAAGAGGTAAGTCCACTCCCAAGATTCAATCACTTCCCACCAGGCCACTCCTGTAACACGTGGGTATTACAATTTAACATGAGATCTGGGTGGCAACACAGAGCCAAACTGTATCATTTGTATTCTTTGTCATGTGTGGTCACTGAAGTTTCTGCTCAATTAGCTTATCTCATGATTGCAATTTCTCAATTGTAATCTCATGACTGAACAAAGATTTTCTTAAATAGCTTGAACCAATGTCTCCTGAATAGCCTTTGTTGGAGGCTCTGCATGCATGCTATAGAATGTCTTCAATCCTGGCAGGCATTGCATGGTTATGTCTTAGCCTAAGCTTCTCGCTTGTTCAGAGCCTCAAGGTAAGCCAGAGTTGAGAGATTAGGGGCATCTCAAATCTTTCCTCAGCATGCACACAGTCTTCTACATGCACATGGCTTTTTCAATTCCCAGGAACATGTTTAGGCTTTGTAAAGCCCCTTGCATACTTCTCTTTCTACAGATTTTTGACCCACATATCAATACTGCCTTAGGCTTATGCAATGTTAAATAATGCCACTGATTGTTTTTGACAGTCAGATAAGTCAAATATTGACAGTCATCTTGAGATGAAGCTTTGGAATGCTCCAATCCTGTTTTGTTCCCTCCAATAGATGCTCAGTGCTCATTTTCACAGCTACTGTGATTATGATGGCTATCAGGTTTAAATGCTCTCCTGTAGTTTAGAGAAGGACACAGGAATAGGGCAAGTTAAAAATGCCACATAGCTCTCTGTTCTTACTGAGACTCAGACAGTTTTCTTGAATAGGCACTCCTTGGGTTGTTGCAAGTTTTGGTCCAGTTTCAGAGTTCTGAAAATATTGATTTTGACAATTTTCTTTGCCAGTATTCTTGTTGCTTTTATAGATAAGTGAGTTTCTGGAAGTCCTTGCGCTGGTGTTCTGGAAGTCACCAGAACAATCATTTTCTAATGTTTGCAAATAAGAATCCTGCCTGGGACATCATAGATTGATATGAACATTTAAATGATTGACTTAGCCCAATCTGGAAACAGCTATTTTCAGAGAGCTATAATCTCACCATCTCCTCAATATAAAGCAAGAACTTTATATAAATTTAAACCTATATAGAGAGTCAGGTATCTTTTCAAAAAAATCTGTTTTTGTTTTTATGAGTAAGAACTCTATACAATTTACTACATATTCTTGCAGTTAGCACGATATAGAAAACAGATATTGCTTTCTGGTATTAAATCAACTCCTTACTAAGAAACTGCTAGGAACCTTTAAACACTGTTTTAACTTTCACAGAACTTGTCACAAAAAATAATATTAGATGAAACACATGATTTTGCTGTATTTGAAATTCAAAAGTGGTTTAATATCAGCAATTTTATACAGTTCAACATAATATAAATACTTGAACATATAAACTGCATGTTCATCCACTAGATTTTACACAATTATTTACTGTTTTCCTCACTATGTTCAAGGAGCTTAATTTTCTGACAAAGAGTTATCAGTACATAAAAATTGAGGAAGTTACAATGTATGAGAGCTGGAAGAGGGAAAATGGGATGAAAATTGGAAATATTCTATATACCAATTAACAAAGTATAGTTTATTTTTACACAAAAGTGAATTTGTTTTTTGCTTTATTTTGGGGACATTATATGTTTGTAAACCTGATAATGACAGAGTTCTTCTTATGTTTTAGGAAGTAAAAGGAGGCAGGGGAAAAGACCAGTTACGAGAAAACTCTTTAATGAAAAAATGGAAGTAAGTGAACAAAGAACCTAGACCCAGAGACAGAGAATAAGGAAAACTAGAACATGGGCTTTAACACAGGGTGTTGGCAACACTATCAGAAGACACAGGACAAGTAGGACTTCACTGAAAGGAGTTTATTAGATTGAGCAATGAAGTTTTTGGTACCTGGGTCGAAAGTAAATTCAGTGCGTTGATAGGGGAAGAATCCTGAGAGTGGACCTTAATCAGATGATTCTTGGGTATATGTGGAAGCCAGGAGTCTTCTAGGTCCAGTCCTAGTAAAAATCAAAACAGATAATAGTGGATTGAATGAACTCATGTATTCTTCTTTTTCAAGACTATTACAATTATAAAGTTCTATCATAAAACAATTGGTTAAATTTTTTATGCTTATTTGTGGAATTATATCAATTCTTTGCTTCCTTCATTTGAATATAGATCACTCTAATAATTTTGTAAAAACTGTGAAACCTGTTATAGACTGAGTATCTGTGTGCTCCGATCCCATAATTCATATATTGAAACCTAGTCTGTAATGTGAAAATATTTGGAAGCAGGCCTTTTAGGAAGTGATTAGGTCATGAGGATGAAGCCCTTCTGAATGGGATTAGTGCCCTTATGAAAGAGGCCCTGAAGAGCTGCCTCGTTTCTTCTGCCTTGTGAGGATACAGTGAGAAGCCACCATCTGTGAGCAAGGAGGCAAACCCTCACCAGACACCAAATCTGCCGGCACCTAGATCTGGGACTGCCAGACTCCAGAAATGTGAGAAACAAATCCATATTGTTTGTTATCCACCCAGCCTGTGGGATTCTGTTACAGCCACGTGAAGACTAAGACAGAACCTCACTGCCCCCAAATGCAGGTTATTAGACATTCATAGACCTCAGGTTAAAAATTGATGGATTAAAATAATTGAAAAATATGGTAATTAATTGATAGCCATTGTTGTTATGTGAGATCCCTTCTTGAATCTTCTCTTCTTTTTTCACAGTGGGATAGAGTGCTATAAGAAAATAGCTTTCAAATTTCACTCAGTCAAAAGTCTATCTTGGAATTTTACTAATCTTTCCATATTATCTTCATATCTTTCCAATATATTTCTGTTGTCTATTTTGTTTGTATGTGTCACTTTAATCTTTGAATTGTTAATTGCAATGCTCATTTATTTAATGATTAATATAATTAATTATAATTTATAATACAAAAAATTATACAATAAAGAAGTAAATAATAATTTATTTACTTCTTCTCTTTGCCATATTTCTCATTAAAATCTCCACAACTTTCACATAAATCTCTGCTTTCATTAAAATCTCCACAACTTTCACATAAATCCCTGCTTAAGGCATTTTTTATTTCAAATTTTTTATTACCAACTCAGATGAAAGTTTATTATGTAGCTTATTTTAAAAGTATCTCTGTTTCACTCTTGTTCCTTCAAAGATCTCCACACTAGCTATCATTTAATTCACTGTCATTTATATATACATATGTGTATATAATTATCTATTTTATATATTTATATAATTGTCAATTATATATTTATAATTAAATATATAATTGTCTAATGGTTTAATCCAACATAAATGACCTTTTTCCTTATTATAGACATGTCTCAGGTTAGAAGGTGTTCGTACATAGTCCATCGGATTTAGAATGAACGTGTGTGGACATCCAATGTACTGTCAACAACTCATATATAAAGCCAACTCTATAATAAGCAACATTCAATAAGATTAATGCTTAAGAGCTATGAAGTTGATGCAAATTGAAGCAAGATTAAGGCAACTTTTGTAGCCACTAAATGAAGGAACATAACGTTTTTGAAATTGTAGTAAAATTGGTACACTTAGGAACTGCTGGAAGCATTATAGCAGCACAAACCTTCTGAAAAGTATTAAGAGCTTACATTTGTGGTTAACTCCTTATATCTGTGGTAAATCCACGTACCATGTAATATAGGTTACACGTTGATTAATACTTTTCAACAAAGTAATCTTCTCTGTAATTAACTTATCCTAGGCAAACAGTCGCATGTCTAAAGATTATTCACTGTAGTGTCATTTATATTAGCAGAAAACATGGTTTAGTTATATCAGCATTTGGAAGTTTTATAAATTAAATAGAGAAGTAGAATATTATACAAACATTACAATAATTATAGAAACCCATTAAATATTTACCATATTAAATTAGTTGAAAATTAATACAAAAAATTATACAATAAAGAAGTAAATAATAATTTATTTACTTCTTCTCCTTGCCATATTTCTCATTAAAATCTCCACAACTTTCACATAAATCCCTGTTTATGGTATTTTTTATTTCAAATTTTTTATTACCAACTCAGATGAACGTTTCTAACGTAGCTTATTTTAAAAGTATCTCTGTTGTCACTCTTGTTCCTTCAAAGATCTCCACACTAGCTATCATTTAATAAATGATATTTAATAAATGATCATTTAATAAGTGATAGTAAATGTTACTGGAAAGCTAAATTTTAAACACTTAAAACTTTAATGGAAAAAATACACTATAATCTTTTACTTTAAATTGGTATTGAATAATATATCTCACAGATTTACAACAGCAAAACCTCCACAACAATTTCTTCTTTAACTACTACTAGCTCTATAGAGTTTTCGTGGACTTACGTATCTTCCTCTAACCAGAAGGAATGAATTTGCTATTCTCATGACTGAGTCATAGTATGCTGATGGAGAATCAGGCTGTCAATCATTCTGCCTAAGGACAAGTACTCTGAACAAGTCCTGGCTGAGATGCCACAGAGCCTCTGTGTAAATTTCTCTAAAAACGTAGGGCATAAATATGAGTCCTCCCTTGTGTTTTCTTGTTTTGGACCATTGTACAGACAATGTGGCTCTCCACTCCTGCTAGCACGGCCTCACCCTCGGTGTGGAGGCTGGTGCACCACGTGTTCCATTCACTATACCCACTGCACCTGCTGTGGCCCTGGCTGCATCCAGGAGCTCTGGGTCAGGAATGGTTATGACCTCAGGCACCTTCATGGATTAGAGAAACCATTCCCCAAAATCCCTCCACAGGGTCCACTCTGACACTTTATCTCCTGGACCAAAGCGTGTGTGTTTGGTTGTGGAGGAGAGTGCTGGGATTAAGGGCCAGGCTGCTCAGAGCCAGCTCTCTGTGGGGCACTAGGAGTTCTATGAAATGGGAAAGGTTTCCTTATCTCTCTGTACCTTAGTTTCTCCCTTTGCAATATGGAAATGATAATAGCACCTACCTCCATGACATAGTTTCGATTAGGATTCAACAAGTTAACATCTATAAAGCACTTAGAACTCTGCTCAGTGTCATGCAAGTGTTTATGGAAGAAAAGAAGAAAGGGAGATAGGGAGAAAGAGAGAAGCAGGAAAGGAGGGAAGATGATTTTTGGCTACTAAATTATAAAAGAGTCAAACATTCAATTTAGCATTAAAAAGATCTTATATATTTAAAAAAATCTCGTAAGACAAACTTAATGGTTTAAAAAATATGCAATGAGTTGAAACAATCTAAATATTTATAAAAGACTGACCTAAGAAAGGTGATACATAAAGGCTAAAGGTAAGCAGATTGACCGATGGAAGGAGAGAGAGGGAGAATGATCATAGATATACTAGGCCAATTGAACCCAAAACAAAAGAGACAGGCCTTTTCATTTTTAAAGGCAGTGGAATGTAAGATAAAACATATTACTTAGGATTGAGTTGCTAAATTTTTAATGAAGTTCCACAATAAAATTATAATGACTTAATTCTTTTGATGCTAAATAGCACAGCATCACAATTTATAAAGCAAAGGTGGTGACACGGAAATAATAAGCAAAGAAAGACTTAAAAGTTCTTCAAGTGAAATATAAAATACAGGAAAATAAATGCAGATGTAAAAACAATATAATTGGCCATGCTGAAGTAATGACAAACATATGCATAGGTATGCAGTCTCATTTTTTTTCGTATTTATTTATTGTATGAGACAGGGCCTTGCTGTGTTGCCCATGCTGGTCTCGAACTCCTGGGCTCAATTGAACCTCCTCTCTTGACCTCCCAAAGTGTTGGGATTACAGGCGTGAGCCACCACACTTGGCCTAGGTATTCATTCTTAATGATAGGCCTTGATATGGTTTAGCTGTGTCCCCACCCAAATCTCACCTTGAATTGCAGCTCCCGTAATTCCCTTGCGTTGTGGGAAGGATCCAGTGGGAGATAATTGAATCATGGGGACGGTTTCCCCCATACCATTCTCAGGGTAGTAAATAAGTCTCACGAGACCTGATGACTTTATAAGGGTTTCCCTTTTCGCTTGGCTCTTATTCTCTCTTTTCTGCCACCATGTAAGATGTGGCTTTTGCCTTCTGTCATGATTGTGAGGCCTCCCCAGCCATGTAGAACTGTGAATCCAGTAAACCTCTTTTTCTTTATAAATTACCTAGTCTCAGGTATGTCTTTATCAGCAGCATGAAAACAGACTAATAGAGGCCATAATATATATTTTTTAAATTTCAACTTTTAGATACAGGGAGCACATGTACAAGTTTGTTACATGGATATATAGGACCCAGGTAATGAGCAAAGTACCCAATAGGTAGTTTTTCAGCCCAGGTGCCCTGCCTCCTTCCACTTCTGTCTATGTGTGCTCAGTGTTTAGCTCCCACTTGTAAGTGAGAACACGCAGTATTTGGTTTGCTGTTCCTGCATTAATTCACTTATGATTATGGTCTCCAGCTCCATACACATTGCTGCAAAGGATATGATTTTGTTCTTTTCATGGTTTTACAGTATTCCATGGTGTATCTGTACTACATTTTCTTCATCCAGTCCAACCTTGATGGGCATCTAGGTTGATTCCATGTCTTTGCTATTGCGAATAACATGATGATGAGCATATAAGTGCATGTGTCTTTTTGGAATAATCTATTTTCCTCTGGGTATGTACACAGTAATGGGATTACTGGGTTGAATGGGAGCTCTGTTTTAAGTTTGTTGAGAAATTTCCTCACTGATTTCCACAGTGGCTGAACTAATTTACATACCCATCAACAATGTATAAGCATTCCCTACAGCCTCTCCAGCATCTGTTGTTTTTTGACTTTCTGATAAAAACATTCTGACAGGTATGAGACGGTCTCTTGTGTTGGTTTTGATTTGCATTTCTCTGATGATTACTGGTGATGACCATTTTTTACATGTATTGGTTGCTTGTGTGTCATCTTTTGGAAAGTGTCTATTCTTATCCTTTGACAATTTTTTAATTTGGTGATTTGTTTTTTGCTCATTGATTTGTTTACACTCCTCGTAGATTCTGTATATTTGACCTTTGTTGGATGTATGGTTTGTGAGTATTTTCTCACATTCTATAGGTTGTCTATTTACTCTGTCGATAGTTTCTTTTGCTGTGCAGCAGCTCCTTAGTTTCATTAGGTCCCACTTGTCAATTTGTCTTTTTATTGTAATTGCCTTGGAGAACTTAGTCAAAAATTATTTACCAAGGCCAATGTTCAGAGGGTATTTCCTAGATTTTCTTTGAGGATCTTTATAGTTGGAGGACTTACATTTAAACCTTTAATCCACCTTGAGTTAATTTTTGTTTATACTGAAAGGTAAGGATCCAGTTTCATTCTTCTGCATGTGGATAGGCGTTAATAATAATGATGGTTAAAAATCTATAGAGAAAACTGAGGCTTAAAGAACTTGCTTAAAAAATCATACAGATGATAATGGGCAGAGGTGGATTTAAATCCTTCGATAAACTACACAATGCTAACCATAATCCTAGGATAAATGGGAACGAAAAACTGAGTCAACACTGGAAGGAAATAGCACAGATATGATATCAAATACCTTTCTCTTTCCTTTTTCTTCCTCCTTCCTTTCTCCTCCTCCTTCTTTCCTCCTTTATTTCTTGTTTTCTGTGATATTTTCAATTTTTTAAATCCAGACTGCTTATTAACCTGGCTTTCTTATTTTAAATGGTCTACATCTCAAACATGTTTCTATCACCCCAGGGGCTGTGAAGTATCAACAGATATGTGTTTAATTGAATTGAAGAGGGAAAAAAAAGCTTGAAAAAGAAAACATAGACGCAAATCACTAGGTAAACACTAAAATCTGGGTATGGTGTACCTTAATGTGAATACTTTTGAACTTTTAACGACATAGTTGCAATAATTTGCTGAATATTATTTTTCTCTTTTTGTCAAAGAGGACTGTCAAGTTGAATTGACCTTTCAAGGCAATTTTTTCAAACTTTCAAACTTAGGAAAGAAAGAGAACACAAAACAAAAATGAAAAAGTTTCCTAACTCCTTCTCCTGAGATGTTTCTCACCACCTTCTGTTCATCTACAAAGTTGGTGCAGATGGAATACTCTCCCTCCCTAGGGTTTTAGCTCACAGGAAGAAGGCATTATTATCATTCTCCTTATCACAAAAGAAAACTCTCATCAGGATGATCTATGATAGAAACGTCCAGGGAAGATGCTGCTCCCGGTGCCCTGGTGCTTCCTGTTCCTTGACCTGATTCTTCCCAGTTCAATGGGAAAATGACCAAGAGAGTCTAGAGAGAGCCAAGAATAATACTCCATTCTCTTAACCTGTATTCATGTATGTCTTAATATTTTTTCTTTCCTGTTTAGTTAAAAAGAGAGAGAGAGACAGAGAGAGCACTCACCCCTAGCCGAGAGTCATATGTGGGGCCCTATCTCTGAGAGTTTGAGGAGAGGCCAAAGCCGCCAGATCCCTGTCTTTTGGAATGGGATCTCTGCAGTGCATTAGCGCTTCAGGCGAGACCCAGGCTCCCTGAGCTGCTCTCTTTACCATGGGCCCAGCTCTGCCTGAAAGCCTTCTGAGAGCTTGTTAGTCTGCAGGAAGGTGAGAATCCTTCAGTAAGCCAGTGAGATTACTGCTGCACCCACCTGGGTCTAGGCTGGAGGTCTCTACATGAAGGCTGTTATGGAAAGGCTCGATCCCAAGACACTGAGGTCACCCTGGTAAGCAGGTGCGGAGAAGGGAGCCAGGCCTGGGAGGAGGAAGACTGGCTTACTGGAAATGTTTAAGTTTTACTTTGTAAGAAAAATAAAAAGCCAATCCACAAATTTACATTTGTCAATCCTCATGTTATTTAAATAATGTGATCTAGGATTAAGTGTTTGATAAACCTGCCAACCAGCGAATCTGGGAATGAAGATTTTAACAGGAACAATTGCCACTCGTGCTTTACATGATTTTATTACCCACATGTGCTGTAAATCTGGGACTTAATAGCAATTAAAAATTATTGAATAAATTAATGGGGAATCAAAACCAATTTATTGTCAGGAGATTTGAAAATAATTCTCTTTTCATCCTTATTAGTAGTCATTCAGTATGTGGATTCCATTTTCCAAGTACAGTGTACTTCATTAAAATATTCTCTACATTATAATGGCCTTTAAACTGGGCAGAGTATATAGTTATAATGAAGAATTTCAGAAAGCAATGCTACTTCTGAATATTCTAATGATATAAAATAAAAATTTGGGGTTATGTTTTTGTTTTTTGTTTTGTCTTGTTTTGTTTTTTGTCCAGACACAGTATCTCACACCTGTATTTTCAGCATTTTGGGAGGCTTAGGCGAGAGGAACACTTAAGGACAGAAATGTGATACTAGTCTGGGCAACATAGGGAGACCCTATCTCTATAAAATAAAGTAAATACTTAAAACATATATTTTTTTAAATTAGCGGAAAACTAAGGAGCTCAACGTGCTTTCATGTCAGGGATCAGCTATAATAATTTTTATAGTTTACAGAATCATGAGATACACTTTTAAGTAAAGCAAAATGATTATGAATTCTATTTCTTCTCTTGTGTTTACCCTTACTTTTAAATTTTAGGTTAATAATCTACCTTAGCTATTTTGGAAATAGATGGGGAGTAAATATTAACCAAGTAAAACAAGGTAAATTACATATTTAATTAACTTTCCACATTCTATTAATAACCTTTAAAAATTAGCATATCACATGCACTGGATTTGAATGCTAAATAATAATTGTTTAGACTATTTAAGTCTAAAATTCAAAATCTTGGGGTAAGAGGGGACTTAAAATTTGTAGAGTAAAAAACTGATATTTGAGGATTGAGTTACCATGTGGTAGTCCAGGTTATTCGTGAACATCTCCACTGACAGGAAATGGTGTCTCTGAGAATAGCTTATTGCATCTTCAGACAGTTTAACTGTGTTGAAATCCTTCCTTATGTTGGCTGTTTCCAAGCAAGTTCCCACTAATTAATTGATAGGTCCTTGTTTTGTTGATGTCTATACTGACTCAGTTTATGTTTCCCATGACAGGCTGCAGGATGCCTGGAAAAGTTTTCATCTATTATGTTGAGTCTTATAAAATTACCAATTTTTAAGTCAAAATGGTTGAATATCATCAATTTCATATGCTTCAACCCATGACTCCCTGGGCCTTCTCTTCTGCGGTAAGACACCCCAAGTCATTCAGCTCTTCCTCCATGGCAGTCCTTCACCATCCTTTTCAGGCTGGAGGCCACTCTCTGTGGAATCTTGGACAATTATTTCCTATGAAAGGATGCATTATATGGATATGAATACTAAACCAACTTCTGTGGCCTACACACTTGGACAAAATCCAGAGGAAAAATTGGAAAAATATGAGAAGTGTAAGATGCTTAACAACAAGTTATACTGCTGTTTATTGAGGACTTCTAATAATCTTTTAGATGTAAAATCCCCTTTTTATAGCTAAGAAAACAAATTCCTCAGTAGGCTAAGTAGCTTACTCCAGATAACGTAACTATAAACTCTAGCATCCAGATTTGACTCAGGTATTCTGGCCCCACATTCTATGCATGCCCTTTCCCCTGATAATGACTCCACAAGACCAGATGTGGGCTGAACATTGGAAAATGTCAAGCCGCAGGAAGATTACCCTGACTAATTCCCCCAGTTCTCCTAGATACGTGCGCATTGGCTTCAACTTCCCTCAGTTAACATTTCCATACAAGCCCTTCCAATTTGATGCAGGAAGACAAAACTTAGAAAAACTTTAGAAAGATCCATCATTTACTGTCTCAGTGACAACACTTATTGGAGTCATCTACCTGTTGGTAGTTAAAGTAATTAATATTTTATTCAAGTCACAATCTAAGTGCGAGGGTCCAAAAGACTGAAAAGGTGGGACCTTGTGGGCCTGTTGTCTTCAAGTCAAATGTAACAAAATGGATATTTTTGTTTAAATTATGTTGCTAAATCTTTATGTCATTTCCACTACCTGGAACAGCGTTTTCATTTCTAACTCCTCCAAATTCCCTGTTTTTGTTCTCGAGAACTGTATATGCTTTCATCTCCCTCTCTCTCCTCCTCCCCCTAAAGATGCCCACATCCCACTCTGCAGAATGTATGAATTACCACAGTGCATGGCAAGATGGGCTTTGCAAATGTGAGTTAAGTTATGGCCCTTAAAATTGAGAGATTACCCTGAATTTTCTGGGTATGCCTAACCTAATCCATAAGCCCTCACAAAGAATTGTCTCCAGCTATCTGGGAAAAGAAGAGATGGCAGAAGAATTAAGGCAGAAGGGGAAAAGAACTGAAATGTTGAAGACTTCGCCATCATTGCTGGCTTTAAACCTGGAGGAGGAAGGCCACAAACCAAAGAACACAGGTGGCACCTGGATGCTGAAGATCACGTCCAGCTGACAGCTAGCAAGGAAACAGGGACGCAATCCTACAACCACAAGGAACTGACTTCTGCTAACCTGCAGGAGCTTGGAGGCAGAATCATCCCCAGAGACCCCAGAAAGAAACAGTGTCCTTCTGACACCTGGATTTTAGCCTGGAGGCCCAGATGAGCCATGCTGCTCCCAGACTTCTGATATACAGGACTGTGAGTTGGATGTTGTCTTAAGCAGCTCCATTTGTGAATATTTGTTATGGCAACAAAAGGAATCAAGTGCACTCTTTGATATATTTGCTAAGCCTCTATTTCTAAATGTGCTCGGTTTTTGTTTTTTGTATGTGTCTGTGGATCTCTGTACAGATTGTGATTTTGTCAGCTTCGTAGCCTTCACTGCTCCAGCCAGCCATTGGCAGAGGCAATGGGATGAGACACAGTGATCAAGAGCACAGGTTTCAGAGACAGTGTCACCCCAGCGCCCATCTCCACAGCTCCATTTGTGAGAAGACCAAGTGACTAGAACTAGAATCACATGGTGGAACTATGGATCTGAGTGAGCAGAACATGCAGATAAGAACAAGAGCTGGCCTAGGGTCATGGTACAAAACAGGAAGTGTCTGCAAGTGCAGAATCCAACCTCTATATCCCATTCGCTGTTTTTTATGGACATTTTGGGGGCAGAGCACAACTTAGTGGCAACAGCGTAGTGAAAGTTTTGAGGATTCCAAACCTTTCTGCAGATCTCAGATATATGATGCTGAAGCCTCTGGCTGCTCTCTTATCCTTTATCCCATGACTCATAATGGATGCCTGTAGTAGGGGTTTGACAAGGCGCTGCTTGCACTATTTTATCCCTACCACTTTCTCTATGACAGATGAAAGATGCAAGAACCTTGGCAAGCATGGCACAGAGATTCTGCAAGCTCTTCAACCTGTCAAGTAGCAAAGCAAAATCAATCACAGAAGCAACCCCTCGTTGTGGTTGGAGATTAACATCTTTACAAGATAATAAAGGCAACAAATTACATCTGCCAGCACTCAAAGCAGGAGGCTCATAAAGAGATTCTTCAATAAGCAATGAGACTCTTTGCCCCGGCCCAGTAGATTTAGAGAGAAAACTGGAATCTGGGCTGCAGGCAGTTATAGATCAACTGCAAGACCTGTATGCTTATAGCGATGGACTGCCCATGAATGCCCCTGAGGGTCGGTTCCAGCTGCTGGCAGGATTCTGTCATGAGGAGTCACAGAAGTGGGCAGCAGACATTTGAATCACCACAGCTACTCCCTGTCCTACCTCCTGCCCATCTCTGGTAGCCATAGATTTATACCCTCAGATCTTCAAGAAAACCTGCCATGGGGAGCACAGGTTACTGGCAGCCTGCAAGGTAATGTCTTTGGATCTGCCATTGTGTTCTTACTGGGGCCCTGATTCCCCAGGTCTGCTCCAGCCAAAGACTGGACACAGGGCTACCAACACTGGGCCATTTCTGTCTGATGCGAGTCTCCTCTAACAGGCACTATTTGCTTCAGTCCTGCCTATCAACCTGGACAAGACTCTTTCAAAGCTGCATTTCAATCAGAAGCTTTCTACCTAATCCTTCCTGTCCTCTCTAATGTCACAAGTGTCAGGTGGCATGATGGTAAGAAGTCTCTCCTCTTCTCCTGCTATTTCTTTACCTTTCATAGACACTTTTCCCAAAATCTCTTTTATGTCTATCTTGAGATGGTGTCTGCTTCTTGAAGCACCCAGAGTGTAATGCACTATCACTCCAAAATGTCCCTCAGATACTAGCCAATGTCTGATAACTGTAATTTCACAAATTTCTTTCCATTTGTTTACTCATTCTTTCAAAAAATATTTACTAAAACCAACTCTGTTCCTAAGTGGAAGAAATGTTAGAGATGAATAAGACACAATCTGTGCCTGCACGGAGCTGAGAGTTCACTGAAGATGATGAACACATCATTAAGCAGTGTGAAAATTACTATACACCACAGTGCTAAGGGAAAACAGAACAGGAAAGAGACATTTTGGGATGAGTAATAAAGGAGGGCAATGCACTCTAAAGAGAGGGATGAACATGTGGATATTTTAATTTACTGAACTGGAGAACAGAATGAAAGAAAATGTGTGTTATAGAGTAATCTGCAATCTTGCTGAAGAATTAGCCTGTGTTAAAATGCAAACAAGAGAGACATCCACTTAGGTCAAAATTGAGCAACAAGAATTAAATTTACCTTTCTGCCTGAACAACTACAAAACAAAAACAAACGGAAAAAGAAATATTTGAAACAACACTGCCTATCAAACAGCAATCCCTGAAAGGAAACACAAGAGGTGAACCTTGCAACTGCTTCTACCTAGAGCTGTCACAGAGTTTAAGGGACATTTCCCATGGAGTGAACCTATGCAGAGCCAAGTAGGATTGAGATGGGGCTAGACAGAGAGAGAACAAGGTGGTTAGAGTTCCCAGGAGTGGGTACTAGGGCTTAGAGGTCTGCACAGAGAACCCTAGAGACCACAGAGGGTCATCTTTGAGTACTCAGAAGAGTTCTGATAAACTAATCGAGGTATGGAAAATACTGGAGGCCATGAAAACATGGTCATTAAATCATCTGGCCGTTAAACCAGAACCATGAAACCATCACATAAAAGGGTGAGAGAAAACAGTGTCTGGTAATCCTACACACAGCTGAAAGTAGTGCCTGTTCCTACTAACCAGAATGGAAAATTTAATAATTCAAAGGGAATTGGGTAGGGTACTCACAAGGATCTAGCTTTATGACTGAGAAATAATTGACATTATAATGAGATTTTCAAATATTAAACATCCTACTGTGTTGTCATTCTTTGCATTGCTATAGAGAAACACCAGAGGCTGAGTACTCTATAAAGAAAAGAGGTTTACTTGGCTCACGTTTTGGCAGGGTATAGAAGGTCTCCATAGGGAGACCACATGGAGTTTTACTCATGGCAGGAGGCAAAGCAGGAGCAGGCACATTACAAGGCAAGAGCAGGAAAAAGAGAGAGAGAGGTAGGGGAAGGACTAGACACTTTTAAACAACCAGATCTCACAAGAACTCACTATCACAAGCACAGCAGTAAGCAGTGAAGGATCTGTCCTCATGACCCAAACACCTTCACCAGGCCTCACCTCCAACACTAGGGATTACATTTCCACATGAGATTTGGGCAGGACAAATATCCAAACCTGATCAACTGCCTAATGAACATTAAAGGTAAGTCCCAAAAGCCTCAACGTGTTTCCAAGTAACCTAATGAATTCCAGAACAAAGCTCAAGAATATTTAAGAAAATACAAAAACATTCAGCACCAAAAAGGTGAAATTCTCAATGTCTGACATTCAATCAAATGTTTCCAGGAAGGAGATAGGAAAGATACATGAATATTTAAGCCAGTTTGAGAAGAAAAACTAATCAATTTAAGCCAATTCAGAACTATCACAGATGTTAGAGTGATCAGACAAGGACATCAAAACAGATATAACTGTAGTCTCTGTGCAAACTAGAAGAACCATTAAACAAGTAGAAGAATGGAAAATATTTTAAAAATCAAACTGCTAAAGATAAAAATTAACATGTCTATGAAGTAAAATACAGTGATGGAATTAATGGCATATGAGATATTCTAGGAAAAAAGATTTGTGAACTTGACAACATAGCAAGAGAAAATTTACCTTTCTGCCTGAACAACTACAAAACAAAAAACAAACAGAAAAAGAAATATTTGAAACAACACCTTTCAAGACACTGCCTATCAAACAGCAATCCCTGAAAGGAAACACGAGAGGTGAGCCTTGCAACTGCTTCCACCTAGAGCCGTCACAGAGTTTAAGGGACATTTCCCTTGGAGTGAACCTATGCAGAGCCAAAGATTTGCTCTTTGGCTCTTAAAATGCAACAAAGAAAAAAATAATTTCAGAAATGAATAAATAGACCATCAACAAGCCATGGATCAGCTTCAAAATGGCCTTACATGTGTGTATCTGGAATCCTCAAGAAAGAGGGGACAGAAAAATTATTTGAATTAATACTGCCCTAAATTTCCAAATTTGATGAAAACTGTAAGCCTACTTATTCAAAAAGATCAATGAACCTCAAGCAAAGGAAATATAAAGGAATCACATCAAGAATGTTTTAAACAAATTGCTCAGAATGAAAATACAAAACTTCTACAGGCAAAGAAAAAAAAAACCCACATTACATACAGAAGAGCAAAGATAAAATGACAGCAAATTCATCATCAGAAAAAATGCAAGAAGACAGTGAAGCAATATATTTAAAATACTGAAAGAAAAGCACTGTCAACCGAAAATTATTTGGCCAGCAAAAATAACTTTTAAAAGCAAATGTAAAATAAAGTCTTTCTCAGATATACAAAAGCTGGGGAAAAAGAAAAAAAAGAAAAAAAAATCATCCCTAGCCATCCCAAACTACAAGAAATACTAAAAGAAGATCTGTAGGTATGAAAAATAATAACAGGTGGGAATCTATATGTATACCAAATAATGAAACATAAATATATAATATGTTCTTTTATTTAAATATCTTAAATAAATAGCTGTTTAAACAAAACTTTAAAAAGGAAACCTGAGCCAGGAGCAGTGGCTCATGCCTGTAATCCTAGCACTTTGGGAGGCTGAGTGGGGTGGATTGCCTGACCTCAGGAGTTCAAGACCAGCCAGGGCATCACGGAGAAACCCCATCTCTAGTAAAATACAAAAAATTAGCTGGGCATGGCAGCATGCACTTGTAGTCCCAGCTACTCGGGAGGCTGAGGCAGGATAATTGCTTGAACCCCAGAGGTGGAGGTTGCAGTGAGCCGAGAATGCACCACTGCACTCCAGCCTGGTGACAGAGCAAGACTCCATCTCCAAAAATAATAATAATATTAATTAATTAATTAAATAAACCTGAACAAAATACTAGCAAACCAATTCAAAATCTAGCAACATATTAAAAGGATTATACCTCATGACCAAGTGAACTTTATTACATGAATGCAAGTTTTTTCCAACATACAAAAACTAATCAATGTATACACTATATTAACAGGATAAAGGGGAAAAAGAAACACACGATCATCTCAATAGATGCAGAAAGAACATTTGATAATATTCAACAATCTTTCCTGATAACAACACTCACAAATAGGATTAGGAGTGAACTTCTTCAACCTAATGAAGCACATGTATGAAAAACCCACGAAAACCTCATACTTCATGGTGAAACACTAAGTGCTTTCCTTTAAGATCAGGACTAAAAGTCTAATCTCTTAGGATGTCTACTCTTGCCACTTCTGTTCAATGCTGTACTAGAGTTTCCAGCATGGGCAATTAGGCAAGACAAAGAAATAAAAGGATTCCACATATACAGATTGAAAAAAATAAAATTATCACTATTTGCAGGTAATGTAATCTTTTCTGTAGAAAACCTTAAAGGATCCACACATAGCCCCTTCACCCACACACACACACACAAAATCTATTAGAGAGAGAAAACAAGTTCAGCAAAGTTGCAAGATAAACAAATATATGAAAACCAATTTCTATATACTAGCAATAAATAATCTAAAATTAAAATTAAGAAAAACATCATTTTAAAATAACACCCAAAATAATAAAATTGTTATGACTAAATGCAACCAAAAAAAGTGTATGACTTGTACACTGAAAACTGCTAAACATGTTGAAAGAAATCAAAGAAAACCTAATAATATGGAGAGGCATACTATTTTCATGGACAGAAAGACATATTACTATTAAAATTGCAATACTCTCAATTTGATCTACAGATTCAGTATATAATCCCTATCAAAATTCCAAATGTGATTTTTGCAGAGATGGAGAAATCAATTCTAAAATCCATTTTGAAACACTAGGTATCTTGAATATCCAAAACTGTCTTGAAAAAAATAACAAAGTTGGAGAACTCAGATTTCCCAATTTTGAAACATACTCCAAAGCTAAAATAATTAGGATGATGTGGTACTGGCATAAGGATAGACACATAGATTAATGAAATAGAATTGAGAGTCCAGAAATAAACCCGAACATACATGTTAAACTGATTTTTGACAAGAATGGCAAGGAAATTCAATGGGAAAAAAATAGTCTTATCAACAAATGGAGATGAACACTGGACATATCGACATGCAAAAGAATGAATTGGACCCTAAATCATACCAGATGCAAAAATTATCTCAAAATAAATCAAAGACCTAAATATGAGCTAAACTCTTAGAAACAGGTATAAAACTGTGTGACCTTAGATTAGGCAATAGCTTCTTACATATAACACAAAATGCACACACAAACAAGCAAACGAAAAAGAGATAGATTTCATCAAAGCTAAAAACTTTTTCACTTCAAAGAACACCATTAATAAAGGGAAAAGACAATCCACAGAATGGGAGAAAGCAATTGTAAACCATACAGCTGATAAGAGTCTAGTATCCAGACTATATAAAGAATTCTTATAACATAACGTTTGTTTAAAAAACAAAAACTCAATTAAATATGGGCAACAGATTTGAATAGCCATTTATTCAAAGAAAATATACAAATAGCCAAAAACACATAAAAACACACACAGCACCATTCGTGATTAGGGAATTGCAAATCAAAATCATAATGAGATACGATTTCATACCCACTAAGATGTCTTTAACAATTATTTTAATGAAAATAAAAAGTGTTGGTTAAGCATAGTGGCTCAAGCCTGTAATGCCAGCACTTTGGGAGACTAAGTCAGGTGGATCACTTGAGGTCAAGAGTTCGAGGCCAGCCTGGCCAACATGGCGAAACCTCATCTCTACTAAAAACACAAAAATTAGCTGGGCATGGGCTGAGCTGGGCACAGTAGTCCCAGCTCAGGAGGCTGAGGCAGAAGAATTGCTTGAACCCGGGAGGTGGAGGTAGCAGGGAGCCGAGATCGGACCACTGCACTTCAGCCTGGTGACAGAGCAAGACTCAATCTCAAAAAAAAAAAAAAAAAAGTGTTGGCTGAGTGCGTCAAGAAATTGGAAACAGTTTGGCAGTTCCTCCAAAAGATAAACATAGAATTATTATATTACCCAGCAATTATTGATCTGTTCTGGGAAAAGCTGTGATTATTTAACTCAAAAGTCTTTTCCATATTAATATTATTATATGAAAATTAGATCAGTTATTATATGCCATACTCCCAGACTATAGTAAGTGGTCAATGTATATTTCCCCTGTGATGGACATGCTTAGAAAAAAGTGAACTCTGATAGGGGATACATGAGTTAGGCAGAGGAGTTGCTCAACTCTGGATTGTCATCCTGGTCAAACTTATAGGGCAGATAGTCCTAGATGTAGGACTGAAGAAAGGGGAATAAGTAACTGGAAACTGGAGAAGGAGTAACTGAAAAATAATGAGTAACTTTTTTTATGGAGTAAAAACAAAAAAAGGCAGTTTGAAGTTAGAAATCTGGATCATGTAACTGGACTTTAGTTTATTTATCTATATTATGGTAGCAATTTTTCTATCTGCCTCATAATACTGGTGAGGAGGAAAGGTGGTAAAATTTTTAATGTATACACAGAAAAGTGGAAGAAGAGCAGGCGTGGGGTTGAGTTTCTCCTCCTCACATGTTACCCCTGCCTGTTGATGCTTTACCTCAGGCTCATCTCCCACGGATGTTTGCCAGAAATCCAAGGAGAGCTTTCTACATTGTATACGGTAGAGAAATGTGGAGCCATGGTCCAAACCTCCAGTGCAGAGAATTAGAAATGGATGTCTTTCCAATCATCTGTGGGGAGCAGTCACACAGAGAAATCAAGAGCACAGAGGTGTGGGAGGTTTGCGTGTGACCCAAACACCGGGTGAGAAGGGAAGAGGTCCTCAGATGTTTGAGGTCTTTTGTTCACAGATTTACTTCATTTCCAGGACTTCCGAGTTGATGATTGCTTCCACAGCGCCTCCTTACCCACCTTAGACATCCTGTTTCTTTTATTCTGCCTCCTAATATTTCCTTTCCACCTTCCCACTCATTTACTGTCCCTTATAAAACAGCATTTAGTAGCATTTCCTATTTGCCTGGTGGCGCGTCCATGAGTTTGAGAAGGGGCAGTGTGTGCCTGTGGGCAGAGGGGAGAAAGTCAGCGCTGGAGCTGCAGGGGGCAGGTCGGCGGGCTTGCCTGAGAGGACTGCACCAAAAAGAGATGAGGAGTGCAGGGGAAGGCATGTGCAGGCCTATCCTTCATCTTGATGTTCAAGCAAATAATGTAATCTTAGCTCCCTAGTAACAAGGAAATCTCCAAGGGTCTTTACACTGTTTGGCTTCTCTCCCTCTCCTCCTTTCTTCACCTCTTCCTTCCCTTCCCACAGTGCTGGTCTCCCCCTA
Organism: Mandrillus leucophaeus; assembly: GCF_000951045.1. NCBI lineage: Eukaryota > Metazoa > Chordata > Mammalia > Primates > Cercopithecidae > Mandrillus > Mandrillus leucophaeus. The sequence continues at coordinate 92,926 of NW_012105553.1, forward strand.
CAATTCTCTCCTATTTCCACACTTGGCCCCTCCCCCTTTACCTGACCCTTTTACCTTTTCATCTCCCAGGGTTGCATCATCACCCTGCAGTTTCCCCTGGAATGTCGACACCATAGATCACTCACTGGCTTAACAGCCCCCACAGGCAATTTTTGTTTGTTTGTTTATTAAAACTGAACATTACTTTTAAAATTTAAAAAAAAAATTGCTAACAGTGGATTATGTATGTGAAAGCTAACAATGCTAAATAGTGGCTCCCCACTTTAGTAGGGACAGAAGGTCTCCCCATCACCCCTATCAAGATCCCTATTCTCTTCTTATAAAAAGCTCATATCTACATCTGCATGGCTTGCCTAGTCCTTGCTGGCCTGTGAGCTTGTAGCTCCTGGTCCAGATCCTCATTATGTTGGAAAAGTTGGGGACCCAGGGCCCATGTAGCCAGATCTTGGCCCAAGGGGACTCTTACTGGCAGCAGAGAACTTAGTCAAGCCCCAAGAGCATGGACTGTAAGTCAGGAGGCCTGGTCTCCAAAGCTGCACCCTGTTTGAAATGTGTAAAGGGCAATTCATATGACCTTTCTTAGCTGGGCAATGAGGAGGGGTCACCTGAGGCTTTCGAGAAGGGCTCCTCCAAACCCTAGGGTGCCACCATTTCTGCCATAGTGCTTAAATGAAGCATGTAAGGAAAAGAACGAAGGAGAGCAGAGGTCAGCAATGCAGGATGTGGTAAAAAAATAAATAAATAAATAAAAGATTTTATTGTAAGAACAATGAGAGCCACTGGAATGTGTTAGGCAGAGAGTAATGTGATCCAATTTCCAGTTTTAAGAGCCTAGTGGGTTATAAGGAAACACAGGTCCAAAAACAAACAAACAAACAAAAAGGAGACTAGTCAGGGAGCTGATGCAGTCGTCCAGGAGAGAGCACTGGACTGTGGGTCAGAAGACTGTATTGGGGTGTCAGGTGGTGGCCTGGACAAGGTGTTTGCAGAAAAGTTGATAATAAATGGAAAAGACGAAATCAACAGAATATACCAATAGATCAGATGTTGGGAAGAGAAAAGAATAATCAATAAGGACACGTGGATATGTGTTCCAAGCACCAGGGTTGAGAGTGCTGCATTTAACAGAGTTTAGAAGAGATCACAGATTTATGAAACCATGTTGAGTCTGGGGACCAATGCATAGCTCAATATTGCTGAAATAGACCATACAAGGGATTGGGAAATGGGGCAGAAAATGTAGGAAGAGATAGCTTATAGAAGGTATTGTACATCTGGATTTTATCATGAAAGTGTCTTGACACCCCCATACCTTCTTTTTCTTATAGAAATTTTGACATGACATTTAGAACGTTCTCTCTGGCAATGGTGGTTTAGATTATAGGCAAAAATGCTAAAGGGAGGAAGACAAATGAAGAGGCTGGAGCAAGTCAGAGGATGACTAAATCCTACCCGCTAGCTACTTCTCTGAAATAAAATTACCCATTCCCTGACATCAGCATTCTTTCTGCCAATTCTCTTCATTTTGAATGCAAATTCCAAAGCGTGCTTTCAGCTAGGGATAATTATCTAATTATCTATTATCCAGGGTGTATCGTTTCATTTTTCCCTCTTCCTCCCCCTTTATTCAGTGTGTGGCTTTTGGCGGGCTTGAGAAAGATATGACTCAATTGCCTGTCAGCACAGCTTGGGTGAGGAGAGAACATCATGCAAAAGGAATCGAGCTTGTCTGGGGAGCAGAACGGTAATTGATTACTAATTACTGAAACATTACGTCTGAAGGAGGCAAGGCACAAGCCTATTTTCGAAGGCTCCAGGTAATTAGCAAACATGTTTAAGACACTCACGATGGCTCCAGGGGAGAAACTTCTGAGAAGGAGGCTTCTCCTCCTCATAAGGTCCATTTATGGCTTTTGTGTGATGAGCTTCACACTCCCAAGCATGAAGGAGGGAATTGGGGTTGGGACCAAGGGCTTCCTTCACCATTGCCATCCAACGGCAGGTATTCCAGAGTCAGCCCCTAGGGTTATCTAATGTCAGGGGTAAGAAAAAAGCAGCAAAGAAAGGAAGTAACTGAGCTCTTCACTTGCAAAAAAATGTTGAGGGTAATCTTTCCAAAACACAAGTCTAATCATGCCACTCCTCTGCCTGAAAGTCTCCAGTGACTTCCCTTTGTCTGAAAAGTTCTAGATTCTCAGTGCTGCTTACATGGCCCTCAGCCTCCTGTCCGATTGTTCCTGGAGAAAGAATGGCTGAGGATGGTGTGTGGGCCCTCTGGCTTGCAGTGCTCCCCGAGGACCATTCTTTCTCCCAAACCTGAATGTGTGCATCAGCTGTTTCTTATAACAAGCACTGTCTCCTCTTTTGCTGTCAATTCTTCCTCACCCTCTTTGTAGTTCAAATGTCCCTCTGCCAGCAAGGTTTCCCTATACCCTAATTGTTGTGAACTTCAGCCCCGCCTTTTTTTAATGAACTCTATTTTTTTAGAACAGCTTTAGATGCAAATAAAAAATGCAAAGATGGTACACAGTGTCCTCATATTTTCCATACTCAATTTTTTCTATTATTAACGCTTTACCTTTGTATGGCTTGTATGTTACAATTAATGAATCCATGGTGATATATGTTTATGAACTGAAGTCTACAGATTTTCTTAGTTTTTGCCAGATGTTATTTTTCTGTTCCAAGATCCCATCCAGGATACCTGTTACGTTAGACACTATGTCTGTTTTTAGGTCCCTTGTGGCTATGGCAGCTTTTCAGAGGTTCCTTGTTTTCGATGACCTCGACAGTTTCAAGGGATCAGGTGTTATATTGTATAATTCTCCTCTGTTGGAATTTGTCTGATGTTCTTCTCGTGATTAGAATGGGGTAATGAGCTTGTCAGAGGAAGACCACACAGGTAAAGTACCATTTGCACCACATCACATCAAGGGTACATACTATCAATAGAATGCATGACTGTTAATGTTGACCTTGGTCACCTGGCTAATGTAGTGGGTTTTGTTTGTTTGTTTTAGTAGAGGCAGGGTCTCGCTATGTTGCCCAGGCTGGTTTCAAACTCCTGTGCTCAAGCAATCCTCCTGTCTCAGCATCCTTAGTTACTGGAATTACAGGCGTGAGCCACTGTGCCAAGCTCCTAATGTAGTGTTTATCAGGTTTCTCCACTGCAAAGTTTCTCTTTTTCCCCTCTTTCCATGCTGTGCTCTTCAAAAGGAAATTATTATGCACAGGGCACACTTAGGAGTGGAGTGTTATGCTTCATCTCCTTGAATGCAGAGTAACTACATAAATTATTTGGGACTTTCCTGGATGGAAGTTTATTTCTTCTTTCTACTCATTTATTTATGCACTTATTTATTTATATCAGTATATCAATACTGATATATATTTATTTTATTCATCGACTTAGAGTCCAATACTGCTTTATTTATTTTGTCACTCAAATTATTCCAGCATTGGCAACTGGAATTTTTTTTTTTTTAATTAACTTCTGTGTCCCATTGACATACCCCATTATGGGACATTTGCTTGCTTGCTTGTTTTTCTTAGAGCACTTCCCCAATTTCCAGTGCTAAAGGATAGATTCCCCAGGCTCAATTTGTAAGACAGAGTTCCTGTCTTAGCCCTAGCACCAGCCACTTCTCCAAGAACCTCTATTTTCTTACATGAGAAAAAGACGTTACAAACGAAAGGTAGGCATGTTTGTTGCCACTGGGATGCAGTTACATCTAGGCTTCTTGGTTGAAATAGCAAGAAAATAGATGAGTATATACTAGCCCACATATCTGTTAATATTTCTATATGTATCATCTTTGTCTGTATCTTGAACATGAGTTCATACTGCTATCTCCAATACTTAATTACCGCAAGGATCATTCTAGCCTCCTCTGCATGTTTATCTATAAACTCTCACTTTAACAGTAAGAAATCTGGCTCACATTTTCCACTATCCTTTCATTTAACTGTTCCTTTTCAGTATACATGGATAGCAGTATCAGAGTGTTAACCCATATTCCTGTGGAAATCAACTTTATCAATAAAGTACAGTTCTTATGTGCAATTTTTTGCCTGTAGTGTAACATACTCTATTCATTTCCAAAGTTAATTAAGTTAGCACCTTTTCCATTACCTCTTGCTGTAAGGTTGATTAATACATTTGTAATGAAGTTGCATTGTTTTGTCATATTCTGAATTTCATTCTGGAATTCCCCAATCTCTTAGAATTTTACTTTTTTACTGTAAAAGTCAGTGGACTCATAGAATCCACCATCACAGTATCATAAATAATAGTTTTCCATCCTAAAATATCTGTTCCGCTTCACCTACTTAGCCTTCTTTACTCCCTGAACCCCTAGAAAGCACTGATCTTCTCATTGTTGCTACAGTTTTACATTTTCCAAAATGTTACTTATTTGCTGTCATACTGTGTAACCTTTCAAACTGGCTTCTTTCATGTAAATACACATTTACTATTTATCCTTGTCTTTTGGGTTTGATAGCTTATTTATTTTTACTGCTGAATAATATTCCATTGTATAGCTGTACCACAGTTTATTTATGTACTCACTGATTGAAAGACATCTTGGTTTCTTCCAAGTTTAGGCAATTATGAATATACCTGCTATAAACATCTGTGTGCAGATTTTTATGTAGAAATAAGTTGTTAAATCCACTCAGTAAATATCAAGGCTTGTAACTGCTGCATTATATGGTAAGAATATAGTTAGCTTTGTAAGAAATAGTCAAACTGTCTTCCAAAGTGACTGCATCATTTTGGACTCTCAACAGCAATGAATGAGAGTTCTGTTATTCCACATTCTCACCAGCAATCAGTATGTCGTTTGTTTTGTTGTTGTTTAATTTTAACCCTTCTAATATATGTGTGATGGTATCTAATTTATTGTTTTAAATTTCAATTTCCTAATAACAATTGATGTTGAAAATTTTTTCATGTGCTTATTTGCAATCCTTGCGTCTTCTTCAGCGAGAGGTCTGTTCAGCTCTTTGGTTCACTTTTTAATTGACTTGTTTATTTTCTTATTGCTAAATTTTAAGAGTCCTTTCTATATTTTGGAGACAGGCCCTTAAAGCCAACTGGGCCTGTTTTTTTGTTTGTGTGTGTGTGTGTGTGTGTGTGTGTGTTTTCTTTTCCTTTTGAAGTTTATTAATTATTGACTAAATTTATTTTGTGTGTATAAGCCTATTCAGATTATTTTATGTCTTCTTTCGTGAGTTTTGGTAACATGCATCTTTCAAAGAGTTGGACTATTTAATTTGTCAAATTTATGGGCACAGTTATTCAAAGCATTCTTTTACTTTATTTGTTTATTTTCATAAGATCAGTAATGATGACCCTTACTTTATTTCTGATGTTGGTGATTTTGTATTCTCTCTTACGGTAGGTTAGTCTAGCTAGAGGTGTATCAATATTATTGATCTTTGCAAAGAATCAACTTTTGATTTTCTTGATCATATCTATTATTTCCTCATTTTCATTTTTTGAATTTCTGTTCTCATTTTTATTATTTATTTTGTTCTCCTTAATTTAGATTTAATTTGCTATTCTTTTCCTAGTTTCCTAAGATGAAAGCCTATATTACTGATTTTAGATATTTCTTCTTCTACAGCATAATGCTATAAGTTTCCCTCTAAACAATACTTTGCTGCATCCAACACACTAAAGCAAATTGTACTTTTATTTTTGTCACAGTATTTTAATGTATTGGTGATTCTGTCTCTGTCTCTGCTGTTTTTTCGGGTTCTGCCTCAGATTTTAACATGAGCTTTCTAGTGCATACAAATATAGGATTGCTTTGTCTTTTTCAGGAATTTACCCCTTTATCATTACGTAAGCCATTTTATATCCCTGATAATTTTTCTTTTTCTTAGGTCCTTTTTGTCCAAAATTAAAATATCTATTCCAGTTTTCTTTTGGCTAGAATTAGCACAGTATATCTTTTCCATTTCTTTTCTTTTAACCTGAGAAATATTTAAAATGGATTTCTTGTAGACAACGCACCATTCGATTATGTGGGGTTTTTTAAAAATTTTATTCACACTGAAAATCTCTGTATTTCACTTGGTGTGTTTAGATCATTCACATTTAAGGTGATTATTGAAATGCTGATAATATCCTAAGTGCTGAGATTGCAGACATGAGCCATCAAGCCTGGCCCTGCCTTCTCTGATTTTCATTGAGAATTTCATATGATTCCATTTTCTTTCATATCTTAACATATCAGTTAGATTTTTAAAAAGGTTTTTGTTGTTGTCATAGAGTTTGCAATATACATTTAAAACTAACATAAGTTTGTTAACTAACTTTAAAAACAATATACTGCTTCATGTGCAGTGAAGATAGAATTCTAGAATTTTGTTTTTGTTTCTGTTTTCTTGTTTGACTTTAAATATTTCACTCTACTTTGTCTGGCCTGCATGGTCTGATGAGATGACCCCTGTAATTCTTATCCTTTTTCCTCTTTTGGTAAGGTTTCTCCCACCAACCCCTGGCTTCTTTCAATTTGTTTAATGCTTTGTTTTATGCAATTTGAATATGACGTTTCCTATATTTAGGGTGTTTTTGTTTGCTTTTCTTTTTGGTGTTCTGTAAGCTTCTTGTATCTCTGATTTTGTTTATGTCATTGATTTTGAAAAATTCTCAGCCATTTTTACTTTAAATACTTCTTCCATTCCATTCCATCTTTCTATACCTCCTGATGTTCCCGTTAATTGTGCATTGCACTTTTAAAAATTATTTTACTTTTTATGAGTACTCTATTCTGTCTTTCTTTTTTATGCTTACATTTCTGTTTGGGAAATTCCTATTGACATATATGAGTATTAATATTGGAGAATTTGAGAACACTTGAGAGTATTAATTCTTTTGTTGGCCTCATCCAGTCTACTGAAGAACCCTTCAAAGACATTCTTTATTTCTGTTACACTGTTTTAATTTCTAGGATTTTCTATTTTTGTTCGTTTATTTGTGTTTGTTTTTTGAAACAGGATTTCAGTCTGTCACCCAGGCTGGAGTACAGGGGCGTGATCTCAGCTCACTGCAACCTCCACCTCCTGGGCTCAAGTGATCCTCCTGCCTCAGCCTCCTGAGTAGCTGGGACTACAGGTGCAAGCCACCACACCTGGATAATTTTTGTATTTTTTGTAGAGACTGGGTTTTGCAATGTTTCCCAGGCTGGTCTCGAACACTTGGGCTCAAGTGATCTGCCTGTCTTGGCCTCCCAAAGTGCTGGGATTACAGGCATGACCTTAGGATATTCTTTCAATTCTTTCTTGGAGCTTCCATCTTTCGCCTTACACACCCAATCTGTTCTTGCATGTTGTTGATTATTTCCAGTAGAACCCTTAACATATTCATCATAGTTGTTTTAAATTCCTTGTCTCATAATTCAATATCTGCATCATATCTGATTCTGGTTCTAATGCCTGCCTTGTTTCTTCAGACTATAAGGCTTTTCTTTGCCTTTTAGCATGCCTTGTAATCTTTTATTGAAAGCCAGACATGATTTATTGGCTAATAAGATCCGGAGTTGATAGGTCTGCCTTAGTCAGCTTGGGCTATTATAACAGAATTTCACAGACTGGGTGGCTTAAACAACAGGCATTTATTTCTCAGGGTTCTGGAGCCTGGTAAGTCCAAGATCATGACAGCATCAGTTACAGTGCCTGGTGAGGGCTCCCTTCCTGGTTTGAAGATGGCCATCTTCTCTTTGCGTCTTCACATAATGAAGAGAGAGATCATCTGTCTTGTGCCTTTTCTTATAATGAGACTATTCTCATTCATATAAGGGCTCTACCCCCCTGAACTAATCACCTCCCAAATGCCCCCATGTCCTTACACCACCATGTTGGGGATTAGACTTTAACATGTGAATTTGGGGGTGGAGGGAGACACAAGCATTCGACCCATAATAAGGTCTTTGGGGTGAGGTTTTATGTATACCAGGCTAGACATTAGGCTGTCAGTTACCATTGAGTTTCCCTTAGATTTTTCCTCAGGAAAACTCTGAATTTCAGCTCCTTCAGCTGCAATCCATTGTTGTTATACTGGGGCCCTCTTGATGGGGAGTGAAGGGAAGGAAACATTCTATAATATTGTGATTAATTTCCAATCTTTAATCTGCTCCTGGGCTGTAATGATCTCCCACCCCCACACTCTCTCACGCCATCAGTTGATACAGAAAAGTTAGAAGAGGCTGGAGCAAATCCCTTGCTCCAGGTGAGCAAATCCCTTGCAAGTCTCCTATCACTTGTCCCTGGGGACAGCCCCCTGGATTAACATCTAAATTAAAACAGTATTCTGAGCCTTTGCTCTGCTGGTTTCTACTATGGCTTTGTAGGGGCCATTTAACCTCTCTGAGCTTCTGTTTCTTTCCTTCAAGCACCCGAGTGTGAATGCCTGCCTCACATCATACGGGTGCATCTAAACAAGTAATGGATAGAAAAATGAGGCTTCATACCAATAATTAATGTTATTACCCTGGAATTCCACATGTATAAGTAGCAACAAAATAACTTATTTCATATCGTTTTTTAACCAAGGGTACTTCTGATGGAAGATTTTATTAGAATGTAGAATCATTGGATAAAAAATGATTTTTCACTTAAAAACAGTCTACCCAAGACAGGACTCCGTCTACAGAATTCCTGGAAGATGATCACCCAACTTTTCTTGATTATGACTAGCAACTAGGAGCTAGCAATTTTGAAAGATAAGGGATTTCTTTTCTTTTCTTTTTGAAATGATATTATATTAAGTAAAAATACCCCCTCTGGTATGCTTTCCTTTTGAGTCTGCATCCTTGGGAAGCTCAAAATATTTCACTCACCTCTAATCACAATCGTGATAAGTCTTCATAAAGTCATCCGTGTGCACACCACTGAATTTCCTTTTCATGGGTAAACAGGCCCAGATCTCTCAGGATGTTGTAGTAAGATACAATTTTCAGACACCTTGTGTCTGAAATTCAATGTTTCAGGATTTCAATGTTTGCATTTTGGGGGGACATTGAGACCATAGCATCTCACATGCATGGTCTCACATGCGTCCTCTTGAGGCATCTTATGCATTTATCTGCTCTTCTATTATTTATAAGTGGTGCCTAGAAGCAAGTGTAATATGATCTACATGTACTATAACTTGTTTGCTTCTATTTTTAACGATACCATGTTACACTAATAATGAACTGTGTAGCTAACAGAACACAATCATACTTAATGTCTCACCAAACACCAAAGAATCCCTTTTTATAAATGTGGAAACAAAACAAAGACCCATAGAAGTTAAGAGATTTGTTCACTATCTCACAGATAATCCAGGATTAGAACACAAGCATACCAGCTATCATTGACTTCATTGCTCAGTTAAGGGTAGGTTAAATTGACAAGTCACCAATAGCTTAGGTCCACTAACTCTCTCAGCCTTTTTTCCACAAAATGATGCCAAAAAGTATAGAATGATGCCAAAAAGTGTTGTTCTTTATGAAATTATCTATTTATTTTTAATATTAATACAGTTATATAAAATTTAGAAATATGGAATGTTTAGTGTAAGAAGCCTTAGAGATTACATTAAACATATAACACATTTATGAATAAGCAACTGGCAAACTAGTCGAACATCACATAGTTAATCTATGGGCAAAAATGATATAATTGAGGTCTTCAAAGACATATTAATTGTCTTCATGCCATAGCATTAGCAGACAGGTAGGCACCCTTTACGTTCTTTTCAGATGGGTTCCTCATCACTGACAATCTTATCAAAAAATCTGGATTTATCTTATTGCATCCCACTTAATAAAATCATTAAGCTCAACTTCGTCTTTGTATAATCACTGTAAATCCATTTGTGGTGAGAAGATGGACACTCAGACTGATGGGACATGGGACAAGAAACAAGCATGTCCATTTGTGTAAAGGCCAATGCTTCCATTAACGCATGCTCGGTGCCATCAGAAGTGGCAGCTGCTACTGTGGATTTCAGTTGCTATTTCTCTGAGGACCCAATGGAAGACTGTAAAGAGTGCCTGGGGACTGGAAAATGTGCCCACTCTTTTAGCCCTGGGAACAAACTAACTCAATATGGCGATTTGGAAACACAGTGTGGCAATTCAGGAATAAAAATCACTAAAATTGATTTTTCTCTTTGGCCTCATTTAACTGATCACAGTTTGACAGAACTCAATAGCTTTTGGCAAAATAATTTTCATTACTATATTATGTAACGCTGAAAAATTGTTAGTTCTTTCATAAATTATCTGATTTTAAAAAGTAGCACACATGATCAAACAAGAAATTTTGAGAAGTGGTCATGGCTGGTGTCTAGTATAACCTCTTCCACTTTGAAAGCGCTCACTGTTACTGTTTGTGTCTGTTGCTTGGTACCTCATAAAATGAGAGGGTACAATCTTTTATTACAGTGAGACATTTATAAAATTATTTATGGATTTTTTTCAAAATATACCTTAATAAATACCAAAATGTTGCTAAATTGTAGGTTATGTTCTTTGTCCTTAATGCAATCGAGTAGAAATGAAAAGAAGAGCAAAATACCACCATCAAAAATAAAAAAATGGAACTGATGAAAGAAAACTATTAAAAATTATTGAAATCTAAAAGGACCTCAACTCTGAAATTAAGATTATTTTATAATAAAAACAAGGAAAAAACTTTATATTAAAACCCATTGGATGTTTCCAATCTTTAACCTTTCAAAAATTTTATGTTAAATAAAAAATATTGAGAATAAATGAACTAAGCATCTTTTCTGGTAATAAAAAAGTGTTCGGTTTAAAAAGTGAGATTGAAAAATAAAATAAAAAAACAGAATAAAACAAAATTTAAAAAACAAAAAAGTGAGATTGAAATAGTTAAGAAATAGCAACAAGAAATTGAAACTTAAGATAAAGAATCTATAGATAAAATAAAATTTTAGTTTTGTAAGACAAAAAATTTAAAACAAAAAATCTGAAAAATAAAATTAAATATATTATATATATATCTATGTCTGCAGTCATGAAAAAGAAAATTTATGAGAAACTCAGGAGAAAATAAAGAATTGAAAGCAATATCCCAAGCAATTTTATATCAAAAGCTGAAAAGCTACATAACAGTTGATGATACCTTTTGAAAATATAAATGTACAAAATTGAGTAACAAAATAGGGTATGATTGGCAGACGTGTGAGGAGAGAAAGAAGAAAAGGAAAAGAAGGAAGGGGAAGAGTGGAAAACGAGGAGGAGAGAGCAGAGAAGTGAAAAGAGAAGAGAAAAATTATTTGGTCACTTTAATACATGACTGTGAAAACAAAAATACTAAGAAACTCTCACAGTAGTGCTCATAATAGAATTCAGTGTGGTAGATAGAAATCATATAAACTAAGAAAGTCAATATTTTTAAAACCAGTAATAACAAGCTTGAATATTTTTAAAACCAGTAATAGCAAGCTTGAATAAGCATCTCCATATACTTACACAAAAATGCATTTTCCTTATGTATTATTAACTGATAAATACAAGTTGAACAACATATAATCACATTTGTGTTAAGGAAAGTAGCATAGAGAGGAATACATTTTTTTTCTGTGTGTTTATATATGTATTAATGTATGTGTTTGTATGTTGACATCAATGTATGAATATTTGCATGTGTGGGTGTGTCTGTGTATTCTGAAAGACAGGCCCCAAATTATAAACAGCAGTTTACTGAGGGATTCAGGTTGGAGATGAACACAAAGCGTTTCTCGCGTTTTTCGTTTTATAATTTTATACGATGAGAAATACTGTGGTTTTGTTTTTCTTTTTATGTTTTGCTTTATTTATCAAACATACTGTTTTTTACTTTTTTAATTAATATTATTTTTAATGGACAAATTATAATTGTATGCATTTATGGAGCACAATGTGGAATGATTAAATCAAGCTAAATAACATATACATCATCTTTCTCACTTACCATTTTTTGTGGTAAGACATTTGACATTTACTCTTAGTAATTTTGAAATATACAATACATGAATATTGACTATAGGTCACCCTGATGTGCAATAGATCTCAAAACTTATCTCTCCTGTCTATCTGAAATTTTGCGCCACTGGATCAACAACTCCCCATTCTTTCCCCACTCCCCGCCTCTAATAACCACTATTCTATTCTCTACTTCTGTGAATTCAACTTCTTTAGATTCTACATTTAAGTGAGATTATATGGTATTTGTCTTTCAGTGTCTGGCTTATTTCACTTAGCATAATGTCCTCCAGGTTCATCCACATTGTTACAAGTGGCAAATTTTTTTTCTTTTGAAGGTCTAAAGAATATTCCACTGTTATAGCATTTCACATTTTCTTTATCTATTCATACATTGATGGACACTTTGGTTGATTCCATATCTTGACTGCTGTGAATTCACACTGTGTGTGAATAATGCTGCAATGAGAAAGGAAGTGCAATTATCCCTTCAATATACTGATTTCAATTCCTTTGAATGTATACCCAGAATCATGATGGTTCTGAGTTTTTTGAGGCACCTCCACACTGTTTTCCACAATTGCTACACTAATTTACATTTGACCACAACACTCAAGAGTTTCCTTGTCTCCATAATTTCACCAACACTCATTATCATTCCTCTATTTTATAAAAGCCATTCTAACAGGTATGAGGTGATATCTCATTGTGATTTTATTTTGCATTTCTCTAAAGATTAATGACGTTGAATATTTTTTCATGCACTTGTTAGTCATTTAGTGTCTTCTCTGAGAAATATCTGTTCAAATCCTTTGCCCGTTTTTTAGTTGGATTGTTTCTTTTCTTGTTATTGAGTTGTTTCTTATACATTTTGGATTAACCCCTTATCCGATGTATGTTTTGCAAAAATTTTCTCCCACTATTGAGTTGTCTCTTTACTTTGTTGTTTTCTTTGCTGTACAGAAACCTTTTAGTTTAATGTAATCCCATTTGTCCATTTTTGCTTTTCTTGCATGAGCTTTTGGGGTCACATCTAAAATGTTATTGAACAGACCAGTTTCATGAAGCTTTCCCCTACATTTGCTTCAGTAGTTTTACAGTTTCAGGTTTTATATTTAAGTTTTTAATTCATTTGAGTTGATTTTTGCATATGGTGTGAGATAAGGATTCAATATCATAACTCTGCATGCGGATAGCCAGTTTTCCTAACACAATTTATTGAAGAGATTGTTTTTTCCACACTGTGTATTCTTGGCAACTTTATTGAAGATAAATTGACTATAAAAGCATAAGTTTATTTCTGGGCTTTCTGTACAATCTTTTCCATTGATACAGAAAAAGCATCTGACAAAATTTAATACCATTTCATGATAAAAATTCTCAACAGATTAGGTATAGAGTAAATGTACCTCAACACAATAAAGATTATATATGAAAACCTGTAGCTAACATGATATTCAACAGTGGAAAAATTGAAAGCTTTTCCTCTAAGATCACGGACAAGATAAAGATTCCCACTCTCACCACTTCTTTTCTTTTCTTTTCTTTTTTATTTAATTGTACTTTAAGTTCTGGGATACATCTGCAGAATGTGCAGGTTTGTTACATCGGTATACATATGCCATGGTGGTTTGCTGCACCCATCAACCCGTCATCTACATTAGGTATTTCTCCTAATGCTATCCCTCCCTTTGTTCCCCCGCCCCCAAAAGGCCCTGGTGATATTCCACTCCCTGTGTCCATATGTTCTCATTGTTCAATTCCCACTTATGAGTGAGAACATACGGTAGTTAGTTTTCTGTTCCTGTGTGAGCTTGCTGAAAATGATGGTTTCCAGCTTCATCCATGTCCCAGCAAAGGACGTGAACTCATTCTTTTTTATGGCTGCATAGTATTCCTTGGTGAATATGTGCCACATTTTCTTTATCCAGTCTATCATTGGTGGACATTTGGGTTGGTTCCAAGTCTCTGCTATTGCAAATAATGCTGCAATAAACATGTGTGTGCATGTATCTTTACAGTAGAATGATTTATAATCCTTTGGGTATATGCCAAGTAATGAGATTGCTGGTTCTAGATCCTTGAGGAATCACCATATTGTCTTCCACAATGGTTGAACTAATTTACACTCCTACCAACAGTGTAAAAGCATTCCAATTTTTCCACATCCTTTCCGGCATCTGCTGTTTCCTGACTTTTTAATGATCACCATTCTAACTGGCATGAGATGGTATCTCAAAGTGGGTTTGATTTGCATTTCTCTAATGACCAGTGATGATGAGTTTTATTTCGTATGTCTGTTGGCCACATAAATGTCTTCTTTTGAGAAGTGTCTCTTCATATCCTTCACCCACTTTTTGATGGGGTTGTTTTTTCCTTGTAAGTTTGTTTAAGTTCTTTATAGATTCTGGATATTAGCCCTTTGTCAGATGGATAGATTGCAAACATTTTCTCCCATTCTGTAGGTTGTCTGCTCACTCTGATGATAGTTTCTTTTGCTGTGCAGAAGCTCTTTAGTTTAATTACATTCCATTGTCAATTTGGGCTTTTGTTGCCATTGCTTTTGGTGTTTTAGTCATGAAGTCTTTGCCCATGCCTATGTTCTGAATAGTATTGCCTAGGTTTTCTTTTAGGGTTTTATGGTTTTAGGTCTTACATTTAAGTATTTAATCCATCTTGAGTTAATTTTTGTGTAAGGTATAAGGAAGGGATCCAGTTTCAGTTTTCTGCATATGGCTAGCCAGTTTTCCCAACACCATTTATTAAATAGGGAGTCCTTTCCCCATTGGTTGTTTCGGTCAGGTTAGTCAAAGAACAGATTATAGATGTGTGGTGTTATTTCTGAGGCCTCTATTCTGTTCCATTGGTCTATATATCTGTTTTGGTACCAGTACCATGCTGTTTAAGTTACTGTAGCCTTGTAATATAGTTTGAAGTCAGGTAGCATGATGCCTCCAGCTTTGTTCTTTTTGCTTAGGATTGTCTTGGCTATACCAGCTCTTTCTTGGTTCCATAAGAAATTTAAAGTAACCACCACTTCTTTTTGACATCATAAAAGAACTGTCACACAGAGCAATTATCAAGAGAGGGAAATAAAAGACATCCTAATGCGAAAGAGAGAAGTATAATTGTTTCTGTTTGCTGATGACATACATGATGCCTCGAAAGAAATCCTAGACTCCACCAAAGACTTGTCAGAACTGATAAAGTCAATAAAGTTGAAGGATACAAAATCAACATAAAATAACAGTAGTATTTCTATATTCTAATAATGTACTATCTAAAAAGGAAATAAAGATAACAATACCACTTACAATAGCAATAAATAAATTAAATAATGTAAATAAGTGTAAATTTAACCACAGAGATTAAAGTTCTGTGTACTGAAAACTAATGAAATATTGATTACAAATTGTAGAAAACAAATTAATGAAACAGAGCCCATGTTTATGGCTTGGAAGAATTAATATTGTTCAAATGTCCACACTGCCCAAAGGAAAACTAAAGATTCAATGCTATTCCTGTCAAAATTCCAATGTAATTTTTCACAGAATTTTTTTTTAATACTAAAATTTATATGCAACCACAAAAGACCCTGAATGGCCAAAACAATCATGAGCAAAAGGAAGAAAGCTGGAGGCATCACATTCCTTCAAAATATATTATAAAGCTATAGTAATCAAAATGCTATGATACTGGCATAAAAACACACACATGATTCAAACACATTTTAAATCTTTATCTCAAAAATCAAAATACTCAGTTTTATCATAAATGTAAAATTATAATTTAAAATGTAAAAATAATTCTACACATAGGGGAATAAAAGATAAAATGTGAAAAATAAAAATAATATTTGAAAACAGAGGGAGTTAGTTATCTTTCAATATTCTACTAATTAGTTTCATTATTATGCATTTTTCTCAATACAAAATGAAACTGTGCAACGTAAGGTGCCTAGGTAACATTTCTAATTGTATAATAGAAACTTAAAGTGCTTTGTATTCATAGAAGAAAAGTACTATGACTGATAACAGCATTGAATACAAATGCTCTACAATATTAGAAAAATGGGATATGATTCAAACTATTGTCAGGCTAATCATTTAAATGTTATTCAAACTAATTTTTAAAGAACTATAAAGATCAGTATTATTATTGCAAATACATCTAAAATTGAGAAGTTAGTAAGCCAATTCAATATATACAGGCACATCCCATACATTTAAATTATGTGATTTGAAATCATGTGGTGAAAAATATTTTCTGAGCCTCACTTCATGAAGAAAATTAGAAAAGAAAAGGTAAATCCAAAGATACCTTTTAGCAACAACCACATACTTTCAGGGCAGGGGCCATAAGTGACTTGTGAACTGTGTTTACACCATGGGCATGTGGCAGAACCAGTTAAGCTGGGAAAGAGATCTGTCTGTCATTCTTTGTACCTGAACCATGTTTAAGAGCTTCAGTGATGTGATGGACTATCATGCAATTATTTTAACATATGCAGTACTTTGATTATAATATGAAGCTTAGGCCAAATGCAGCCTGACACTTGAATTTGCTTTTGTAAATAATTTTTATTGGAGGACAGCTGTTTACGGATTGTCTATAGACACTTTTGTCCTACAATGTCAAAGTTCAGTATGATTGTATGGCTTGCATAACCTAAAATATGTACCATGTGACCCTCTACAGAAAAAGTTTGCCAACCCTTGTCCAATAGTAATGTATCCACTTGTTCTTAAACCTGCTAGACTATTGTTAACCCACTTATACTGGAGGTTGCAATTTTTTTGTGTGAAAAATCAGACCTTGGCGATGACCTTGAGCAGTAGGATATACATGACTCCTACAAGCTTAGTGTTCCAATAATGGAACACTAGGCATAAATGGGTTAATGCATAGCCACTAAGAAATCCATAACTTTGCAATGGAAGCTACATTAAGAAGGCCAACCATATCAAATAAAATATGTTGTTAACCTATAGACAACTATTCTGCATATATTAGAAATAATGCTGAGAAAATCTTAAAAAGAAAACTAGATTTTCTTGTCAAATTATACATGGCATACTGACATACATATAATTTGATTAAATGAATGGTTTTTAATAATCTAGGATTAAATTTCTTTGTTAAAGCTATTTCCTCTCCATGGAATTCATTCCCAACCTTCTCCACTTAGAGAGATCCATAAAGCATTCAGACTTAGCTCAGGTTTCCTGCCTGGAAGCCTTGTAACAGCCCATTATGGCCCAAACACAGATTCTAGTTTCCTCTTCTAACTCACTGCCCTATGAAGTGCTGCTTCCAACCCACTTCTGCCTGCTCCTCTGAGCCCTGGGAACCTCCACATGTGGATCTGGCATTTCTGTATAGGGTCACGATCTAGCTCAGTATCTAGTGTTTCAAGTATGCTAAGCATGAATTGCCTAAATTAATTATTTTAATAATATTTCAAATTCCTAAGGGAACCATGTCCAAAAAGTGCCATTTATTATTGCCCCATCAACAATGCAAATAACCTTAAAATATGAATCCTAACCATTGATTTGTCTTTTTTATGAGAATATTTAAATATTTTTACTTTAAAAAAATCCACTTTGTAGTAAAAAAGAATTTATTTCATTTTTTTTGCAATTATTAAGAAAGTAATTGTGAGATATTTGGAAATGACAAAAAATTTTTAAAAAATATATTATTTAAGTTTTACCATCCCAAATAAGTGGTGTTCACAGCTGACTATGCTATTAATAGGAATCTCCTATTCCCTCTTTAAAGTCTAATCATTTGCAGTCATGGACTTCAGAGTATTGCTAACAGAATATACCACGCTAGGAGTCACAATAGTAGCATTGCTATATTTATGTTAAACAGCAAATCTGCTTGATGTCTTTTTAATTAGACTAAGTGGTCATGTTGCATTTAGTCAAAAGCTGTTACTGATTGTCTTTCTCAAGATTTCCGAGCTTCAAGTTGCAGGTTTGCATTAGTCTGTTTTGATTTTCAGCGAAGTTGGTTAATGAGTTGCTTTGATAGAGTAAGTCCTCAATACCAATTTACCTAATGTGCACATTTTTGGGATGTGGGAGGGAACTGGAGTACACGAAGAAAACCCAGATATGAGGAGAATGTGCAATCTCCAAAGAGACAGTGGTCCTGGCCAGAAATCATTTATTTTTTCTTACCAATGTTATAACAAAACAACATTATTCAAGATCGTGCTTTACGCCATATACCCATAAAGGGAGCATTCACAGTTTTATTTTGTAATCTCGGATTATCTGATAACATTCTTTCTTGCATGTCAGTCTTTTCTTCTGCCTAAAATGTCCCTCTTTAGAAAGTAATCCTTTAGAAGTTGATTTAGAGAGGGTTTGCTGGTGATAAACATTGTTATTGTGTTTAAAATATTACTATTATTTTAAAAGTTTAATCTCCTGAAGAAGAGAGTTCCAGATGATCAGTTATAATCTCTTAGTTTCTTAAAAATATTTAAATTAGAAAGTATACTAGAAATTGGAATTTATAAAAATGCATCCACTTTGCTGTTACTAGTAATTTTGCAATTGGTATACTTGTTTCTTTACAAGCAATGTTTATTTTATCTTCCATTGTTTTTGAGATCTTATCTTTGCCTGTGATATTCTGTGTGTCCAGCTGTGATTGTCTTTTTTTTTTCTTTTTACTCATTCTCCTTGGAATTCACTATACTCTCTAAATCTGAAAATTTTTGTTCTTCAATAATGCTAGACAACTCTCAGCATTTAGCACTTTTACTATTGCCTCCTTTCATGCTCCTTACGTTTAAAGATCCAGTTAGATGAATATTTGCCCCCTTACTATTTTCTATATTTCTCCTTTATACTTCCATGTTTTCTCTTTTCTCTACATGTGTCCGATTCCTGGTAAATGTTTCAGGTCTATCTTCTAGTTACTGATTCTTTCTCATGTACCTCTTACCTGCCATTGAACACATCATTGGTGAAGTATTTAATTTTAATGACTTTTTTTTTATTTTAGCTGTTACATTTGGTTATATTCTAGTCTTCCTAGCATATTTTGGAGCATATTTTTCTTTTTCATCTTGTATTTATTTGAAAAATCTAAATAATATTTTTTTGCACTCTATGATTCTATTACCTGAAGATCCTGGTTTCTGCTGCCTTTCTCGTGGTGGCTTGTTTCTTTATGTACTTGGTGATTTGGAAATGTGAGCTTATATTTCATGTTTTTCTGGGTTTTATTTGCTGGAATCCTGGAAAGCATGGGTTGCAGGAGCCAACCTTCAGAAAGTCAGAGCCAAATACAGTTTGTTTCTGCCAGGTACCCTACGGCATTCTTACCCATGTGTGACTACATAATGTGAATTTCTAGGATTGGTATTCTCTGTGCCATGAAAGTAATGTAAATCTGAATTCCTGGGGACATCAGAAGCCTATGATTTAGAAGTTTTGAAGAGAGAGTATTATTTTTTCAATGAAAGCACAGATTAAGACAAACAAGGGCCAGTAGAGTCCAGGGCTGAGTCAATCCCAGAGACCTCAGTGGAGTCAACTCCATCCAGCACTAATCCAGATGCTCTGCTGCACACAAGGAAGAGAGAGAGAGACATGAAGAAATCAGGCACAGACTCTAACCTTTAAGACCCCACTTAAAAATGAGGCTGATGGAAATGTATACCACTAGTAGTGACACAACGATTTAAGATTCACCCTCTGTGGAAGCATAAGCAAAAATCTACCCGTGGCTGATTAAGAAAGCAGTGAAGGAAAAATCTAAGCATGTAGTATTTGCACTGAACCCTGAAAAATGGCGACCGTATTCACAGGCCCCCCCCTCCCCGGAAATGAAAAGGCATTCTAGATATAGGAAAACATCAGCAAAGCGTGGACGGCGAGGTCATGCGGTGGATTTTAGAGGTGGAGCCTGAAGTAAAATGAGAGTTGCACAGGAATGTCATGAGAGCCAAGATCAGAGCAGTCTTGTGATTTACTTGCCATCTGAGGCATGTAGATTTCACTAAGTAAATAAAAGTGAGCCAACACAAATCTACAGCCAATGAACTTTCATGTCAAATCCTCCTACACATCCATAAACAGCACCATTCCACCCTGTTCCTCAACCTGAGCCTTAGTTGGTTTTAGATGATACCAAAACAAGTCATTTGATACAGGAATATTCAGAAAAGTAAACTTTTAAAAACATAAATATGATGTGAACAATTCAAATTGCATTGACATTTTTCCTGAGTTTCCATGTTTGGGGCAATCTTTAAGTAACCTACAAGTGTTTGATATTGTGACACATCCAGCCTATGTTTATATTAAATCAAAAGGGAGAGGAGAGGAAAAAATGTAAGGATCCCAGTGTTTGATGAACCTGATGCAAATGATTTATGTCAACGTCATAACGTTGTAAGTAGACCCTTCTATGAGCACTTTTCTACATTTCTGTGTATAGCCAGTCAGAATAGAGTGAGGGGTAGCTCTATCTACTAGGAACATTTGCCCACTAATATCTTCAATAAGACATAAAAGACAGGTAAACAGAGGCCATAGAGCAAGGGCGTGTCAATAAAGGATTGTAAAGTCAGATTTTTAGAGATGTTAAGTGGATGAAAGAAAGGGCTGAAACTAGTGAGGCAGTGTTTCATGGGGTAAAAACATCTACCTTTGGTTCTCTCACTTCAACTAGACCCAAGCAGAAGGGAACTTATTTAAAAACCATCATAAGCTACATCATCAACTCAAAAATGGAATACCCATGAAAGCTCTGCCAAAACATCTAAACTCAATTTAGGCAGCTTTAATGTAAATGAATAGTAGAAGCCTAAGGATACGATGTTTCATTGCACTTGTCATTGGATTACTGTGCTTGACTTTGAGTCACTGCAAAATGCCATGTGTTTAGAGGTGATCCTGGATGTTGCAGGGGTCCAGGACCCAGGAGATCCTGGGTATTTTACGTGGTAAGTAGCAGACTTCATGGGGGACATTTATTGTAAGAAAGGAGAAACTTACCTCCGACATGGTAGAAGTTTCAACTAGAAAAGTTTTAATGTGTCACAGCAAGAAGTAAAAAAGTATCACTTCAACTCAAGGAGGATTTCCTATCAATCTGAGCTCTTCTAGCTTAAACACAGATTTTGTAAAATAATGAGGTCTCCAGTGGAATTTAAGCAGGGACTATGCAACCACTTGATAGGATATTGGGAATATCTACATCGTGCTGGACAAAAATATAAATGGTTCCTTGTGTGGCTTTGGAACCCGGATTCTCCTGCATGATCATTCTATGGTACCATGAGGGCCAGACACTCACAACACTGCCCTTCTTGCTGAAAATATCAGTAATCTCCTTCAAACAGATAACTTGACTTCACCAGACTTTTTTCAGCACTTGGCAGCTCTATAAACTTTTTATTAGTCCCTTTATTGTTTATTTTGCACTGTTTTGTTTTAAGCACAAAGGGGTGAAGTCCTAAAATATGTTTAGGGCCCATATCCCATTAAATCACAGATACTCAGTATGGCTGAGCAAATGTTTACTTCCCAGGGTCAGCCTAAACAAAACAAAAACAGCAGTTCCAAATATTTCCTTTGCAGAATAATCACAAAGGCTGTCTCTCCTGAAATCTTAATCCTAATCTTAAATATTTGCTGTCCTAAAATGAGGAAAGTCCTGTCAGTAATTGTATTATCTGTTCTTCTTCATGCTCATCATAAATGCCAAAGGGTAATTCTTCCTAGAAAAATCAATCTTCTGTGATAACACACAATGTGTTTTTAATTAATGAAGTTGCTTGATGCTGGCAGACTGGAAGTATCTTATCATTACATGCTGGGGAATTCACACAGGGTCCTGTCTGTGCATGCCAATCCCTGGAGCCGAAGAAAAATCTCCTGTCATTAACTCCTCTGCTGAATTTAGCTTTCATACTAAATAGGCAGAGGACCACGCCAGCCATCATGCTGGATAAGCGTATCAAGATATAACGCATGCCAGAAGCTGATGAAATACTTTGGCTAGAACAGTGACCAGTTTTGTTATAATAAGTTGTGGTTTATCTCCAGTGTGGAGGGGAGAAAAGTCATTTATGATTGCTCAATATTCTTAAACAAAATATGACTGTCATCTGAATCCACAGTAGAAGAGAGGATTTTTCTTTCTTTGTTTCTATGTTTATTTTGTTTTTAAGTGGAAAAACAGCTTCTCAGTTGATGGGCAGTGGGAACAACACTGGATTTGTGAAGACGGCTCACTGTGATTAAGCCACTTCAGTTTTTTCCTTGCTCCAATACTTGGTACAAGTCCCCTACCCTCCCCAAGACTCCCTTTCCTCCTTTCTAAAATGAGGACGAGAGCACCCACTTCAGGATGAACACACAAGTTAAAGTGTTGAAGCACATTGTTGGCTATATAGAAAAAGACATTGCTATTCTTTCTGGAAATCATAATTATTTGTTTCTTACAGACTCCACTAAAGTGAGAGTTGGAACTATATATTCTCCAACATTCCTTTTAAAATGTTATCAAATTATTATTATTTTTAATTCCAAAATTTTAGGTTTTAGTTTGTAGGCCTATTAACAAAAGCTACTTTTATTTACTTATTTATTTTTTTCCATGTGCAGCCAAAATTGAATGTAGGCATGAAATGCAGGGAATTTTTTGATAATGAGACAGAGAGGTATTGTTTCAGAAAGCACTTCCTAAAAACATTTATACCCAAAGAGCCAATAAAATGATCGGTTCAGAGATAAGTATACTGGAAGGAAATAATGACCATTGCAACACATGGCTAAACACCCTGGAATCATTCTTCCTTGTATTATTAAGCATAATTTTTACATTAATACAAAGAGTCAAAATAAAAGTTCCCTGCTGTGCTTACACAATACTCTGCAGCTGAGCAATGAGAACTTCAAGTGAAGTAAGGAGCAATTAGAGCAAAAGACAACTCAAGCTAGTCATTTTTAATCACATACGTATAGCTTAGATTGATTCATCTGTAAAATGGGGTAATTTCCTAGGTATTGGATACTCTCTAAATGTTTGAAAGATTAAATTGACGCTTCTGTTATAAGCTAT
This sequence comes from Mandrillus leucophaeus, assembly GCF_000951045.1. NCBI lineage: Eukaryota > Metazoa > Chordata > Mammalia > Primates > Cercopithecidae > Mandrillus > Mandrillus leucophaeus. Next base: position 116,010 of record NW_012105553.1, read on the forward strand.
TATGAGTATTGGAACCAAACAAGCATGGAATACAATGGGGATAAATCAAATAATGTAACTACAGATAATAATATAATAGAAGGATAATATTATTATTACAATATTATGACAATTATATCTACAGATCAAGAAATTTTGCAAAGATAATTGAGACTAACCGGATGGAAAAAACTTATAAAGATGCTAAAAAAACAAACAAAAAATATATTGTCCTTGCTCACTTTCTTGGGCCCAGTATAGAAAAGACTAACTTCTGTATAATTTCCACCTTAGTTTCTAGGTGGAATGGTTGAACTACTGACCTCTGTGTAATTATTTCATAATCTGCTTCCTCTCATGAAATGTTTAGTACCAATCTTTGTATGACCAAGCTTTTCCTATCTTCCAAAGCCCAGATGAAACGGGTCATCCACAGAATCCCATGTTCCTCTACGCCACCATATTTCTCTCTCCTGCAAAGGAGCCCTCTCTAGCATTGACCTTACAGTGGTCTATTCCATGAGGGCCAAATCTAAAGCATATAGTCATGCACCACACAATGGTGTTTCCATCAATGACAGACTGTGTATGTGCCCTTTTAAAATATATTTTATACTGTATTTTTACTTTATCTTTTTGATGTTTAGATATCTTTAGATACAAAAGTATGGAACCGTTGTGTATATTCGTCTACCATATCAAGTTCAGTGACGTGTTGCACAGGTTTGCAGCCTAGGAGAAACAGGCTATACATGTAGCCTAGCTGTGTGGTAGGCGCTACCATCTGGGTTTGGGTAAGTACAGTCTATGATGTTCACACAAAGACAAAATTGCCTAATAATGCAATTTTAATTTCTCAGAATGTATCCCCATTGTCAAGCAATGCCTGACTATATTCACACTCCTGGTATCTTCCAACAGTGCTTACTCATGTCTGGTGTGGCCCACAAAAAATTAATCAAATGACAAAAGAGTGATACTCTTGAGATAATGTAAGTGGGTGTGCCTTGCAGGATGTGGAAGAGGAAATGTAAATGGTATTGACCATTCAATGTAGGAAAATTTGATTTGGGACACCGTCAAGATACTACTCTCCCTTAATAAGAGTTGGCAGACCAAACAAGAACAGATAGGAAAATGATCTTCAGGACTAACTGATATTTTGCAGTGTATTACATAAAAAATAACTTCATTATACAGAATAAGAGACAAATCGTATTTAGAAATTGAATTTATAATTCACAATAAACTGAAAGAGTAATTTATACTTTGCAAAAGGACACAGGCTTAAAAAAAGCATAGACACCCAGGACCACGTCAGAACCCGACAGGCACAGGCTCAAAAGAACCCCATCTGCTTTAGAACACAGACCTCTTCTTACTTAAGGCTTCTCACCAACATTCTGCTGAGAAGGGAAGGAGAATGTAACAGGAAAACTGTGCTATTTATGTATGTAATTTTCTGTGAATTAAAATGAAAAACTCTAGTAAAAGGCAAGTAATTATAATTTCATTTTATGGGTTTGATAAATCTTTATTAAAAGTTGTAGTGAATCAAGTTAAAAAAAAAAACTTCTTTAGATATTATCCATTTACTCTTACATTCATTCATTTATTCAGTGTAGGACTGTTGAGTGCACACTATTGGATGATGTCAGGGATACAGAAAGGAAAGAAAAACAAATATCCCTATCCACAGTTAAATGAATTCCATAAAGGTGGAGGATATTAAACAAATGTTCACATTACTCATGTATGTTTTTGGAGGAGTAATCTTAATGAAGGAAGATAATATGGTTTGACTGTGTCCCCACCCAAATCTCATCTTGAATTGTAGCTCCCATAATTCCCACGTTATGGGGGGCACCCAGTGGGAGATAATTGAATTCTGGGGGTGGTTTCCCCCATACTGTTCTCATGGTTCTCATCTCTCATAAGATCTGATGATTTTATGAGAGGTTTCCCCTTTCACTTGGTTCTCTCATTCTCCCCTGCCTGCCGCCATGTAAGACATGCCTTTCACCTTCTGCCATGATTGTAAGGCCGCCCAGCCACGTGGAACTGTGAGTCCATTAAATCTATTTTCTTCATACGTTAACAAGTCTCAGGTATGCCTTTATCAGCAGTGTGAAAACGAACTGATAGAGAAGATAACCTTATTCAGCTACACAGTGTAAGTGTATTAACCATTAGTAGGTCACGGAAACAGGAGTTGAGGATATGATGGAGTGTGGGATGGAGAAACAGGTGTTTTGCTTGGAGATGGTCCTGTCCCCCATTCCCACTACACTACCCACCACATTTAGAGAACATTAAGTCGTAGGTATGAAGTAGTATATTTTTGATACCAGATACAGCATAAAAGAGGAAACTGGAGCTTTTAACAGCCAGAAGCCATGTTACCCAAGAAATCGGAAAACAATGCTTGATGTTGTGCTCCACCCCACCACCCCCAAAATCATACCCTCCCCTTCCATCCCAGAAGCAGCAGAAAGTGTGCTCACTCACAGATGATCAGTGATTTCTCTTATGCTGTAGAATTTCACTCACATGGCCTCCTCAAACTAATTTCCTATATCCAAATAAAAAGGAAAAAAATCAAGAATCAACATAAAAGCGTTAAATAAAAATAAAGAAAATCAACTCAACCAGTAAAACTTTGTGAAATATTTAAGTAAATAATAGATTAATAAATGTATTCATAGAAGCCTAAAATACTTCAATAGACAGATTCAAGAGGGTATATTTATTCTATAATCTTTAATAAAAAGTATCAGTAATTATAAATATAAATATAATTAGTGAAATTGAAAAGGACAAAAATAAACAAGCAAAAACCTTCAACAAATGACCAAAATAGCCACATCAACTCCTTATAAATTGGTTAAGAAATATAAATTATGTGAAATGAGTAATAAAGCGAGCAATTAAATAATAAAGCTAAATAAAGTGTCATGTGTGATAAATGTGACAGAGATTAAAACCATGTAAAAAACTTTAAGAGATAAGGAGAAGCTCCTCTTGGGACATGATCTTGGAGCCTGTAGCCACAATGTAAGTCCAGCTACACAGAGGCTGTGATGTGTAAAGATCACATGGAGAGAGACAAAGATAGAGCTGGGGAGAGAGGGCAGCAGACACAGAAAGAGAGACAGACCAGGAGAAAGCTCAAGCTCAAGGAAGTCCAGAGTTCCAGCTTCTAGATGCGTGATGTGCCCCAGTCCAGACACCAGACATGGGAGTGAAGAAGCCTGAAAGATAGCCCTAGCCGCCATCTCACTACAAAAGCACAAGAGACCCCAAGTGAGAACCACCTGGCTGAGCCCCACTGATCTGCAGATTCTAAGCAAGATACACAATGATCATTGTTTGAAGCCCCTGCATATGGGTTGCTTGTCACAGAGCTGAAGACAGCCAGAGCAGACTTGCACACCTGGGAGAGGAGTGCTAATTCACAAGGCCCAAGTCTTGTGAGTGAGATGGTGGCTCTGTGAGCAGGTGGCAGGTCAAGGTTGGAAAAACCCTGACAGTGACAGGGGGATAAGGGCTGGGAGGAAAGTGAGGGAAATGTTGGAAGGTGAAGGAAAGGAAAGGGCACCCTGTTAGGTAGTGGCAGAAACTCAAGCAATATGGCCCCACACAGTGACACAGAAAAGAGTAAATGTAATAAGTAATCTGGGGAAAATCTGGGAGACTTGTCGAAAGTGACAATTGGTGTATTTTGGCTATGTATGATTAAATAAGGATAAAGACAGGAGTTGAAAAAAAAGGGGGGGGCCACTTAATTTTCATGCAGAATCTATAGAGAAGACAAATAAGCTGCCAGGTCTCAGAAGTTTGAAAATAAAGCTCAGGGCCAGGCGCGGTGGCTCAAAGCTACAATCCCAACACTTTGGGAGGCCAAGGCAGGCAGCTCACTTGAGGTCAGGCGTTCAGGACCAGCCTGGTCAACATGGTGAAACCCCGTCTCTACTAAAAATACAAAAATTAGCCAGGTGTGGTGGCGCAGGTCTGTAGTCCCGGCTACTTAGGAGGTTGGAGAATCGCTTGAATCCAGGAGGCAGAGATTATAGTGAGCCGAGATCACACCACTGCACCCAGCCTGGGTGACAGAGTGAGACTCCATCCCAAAATAAAAATAGAGAAAATAAAGCGCAGTGATTCTTAGCATGTCCAGATGGCAAACAATGCTAAAATGAAGAAAGAACCTAAAATCCAGTGTCAGAGATGACCTGTTAAGACCTCAGGAAGATCTAAGGTGGGGCTCATAGATGCTTTCAGAGAGAGAGAAGAACTTCTGAGGCTTGAAAGTCCGGACCTCTCAGATTCTGTTAGAAACAGGGCTTCTCAGAAGCTTAAGATCACAATCTTACTGGGAGGCTCAAGTAGAGACGGGCTTATCTCAGAGATGTGTGGTTGCAGCCTTTGCATAGTGGAAGGCACCCTCATCTCACAGGAGCTCCCCAAAGTTCTTAAGAGAATTATTCTATGGAAACATGACCCACTTGGGTGAAAAGGAACAAAGATAGACACAAGAAAATGATAACTATGGACCCCTAAACTGCCAGGAGTGGTGTGGTGGGCAGAATTTGAAGACGGATGCCAAATCTCTGGGGGAAACACACGAACCTCCAGTTATTCATCCAATGCTAATCTAGGGACCGCTGTGAAGGGATTATGTGAATGTAATTAAGGTCCTGAATCATCTGAACTTGAGATGGGTAGATGATCAGGTGAGCCTGATTTGATCACACGAGTCTCTTAAAAGCAGGAGGTTCTCTCCAGCTGATGGCAGAAGAGGAAGTTGGAGGGATGCGCTCTGGTGAGCCTGGCAGAACACCCACATCTGTGCTGCAAACTTCCCTCCAGGGCCGCTTGACAAGGAACCATGGGCGTCCTCAAGGAGCTGAGAGCTAATGGAAGAATAGGCACTTGAAACAGTCCCACACCCACACGGAGATGAATTCTGCCAGCAACATTGCACTTGGAAGAGGACCCTGATTCCCCAGGAGAACCTGGCCCTGGCCCCATGAGTCCCTGTGCAGAGAACCTGTCAGCCTGGGCCTGGACTCAGGACCCAAGGAGACTGTGAGATAATAAATAGGTGTTGTTCTAAGCCACTAATGTGTAATTTGTTCCAAAGCAGAAATTGGGCTGAGGACACTATTCAGCTCCAGAAATGGGTCATTCCTTATGGAAAAAGAAAGGTTACTCAGAGCCCAGAGGGTGAAGCCAGAAGCCATGGAGACCTTGCCCGGGCCCTAGTCTGTGGACCGTGAGTGTCTGATGCATCTCCACGTGATATGGACCAGGAACTGCTGTGCCCACTGCCCCATTTCTCCCTTTTTCAGCTTGAGAGTTTATTGTGGCTGTCTTATATCTGCCCTGCAGTTGTAAGTCAAGTGAGTGAGGGACAGAGACACTGCCTCTTCTGTGGTTTTTGTTTCTCTCCAGATGGAGAGAAACTAGATCTGAGGAACCTCAAGCCAGAAACCTCACCTGTTTTGCAAACTGATTCAGGCAATAATGAGGCTTTTGGGGAATTTGGCAGGGGTGGATACCGTTCTCATGTTGGAGGAACGTACATGATTTGTGGCCAGATGTCTGACTCTGGTGGCTTAAAATCCTGTCTGCAGATTCTCTAACATCCCACCCATTATGAGGTGGTCTCCATCTCCTCCCTCAGCCCTAAAGGCTGGGGGGCCTCGTAACTGCTCCCCAGGTAGAAGAAATGATGCTGTGTTTGAGGAGGCCACATCCCTGCTGGCTTCCCTTGTCACCCTCTCTCTCCTTTAGCCATGCAAGAAGCGTCCCCAGTCTGAGTTCATCAAATGGAGAGGTTACCTGGGGTCCCTGGAGAGAGAGAAAGAGACTAAGGAGGTCCCTCTACCTAAGCAGCCCTGAGCCTTCCTAAGCCAGGATGAGACTAGGGGGCTAGGGTGACATTGAGATGAGCCCGACCCCCGCCACCGTCTTATGCAACAGCGATCTGAGGGCTGCAGAATGAAAACAGCCTTGCTGAGCCTTGCTAGGCCTCACACTCAAGAGCAAAATCAGTGATCTATATTTTTTAAAGGAAAAATCAAAGTCAAGGGGTGACAATTAGACAATTGAACTGTCACCTAAGAGGATTTCCAGCATAGCAGAGACATGGAAGGGGAGGATCTCACTGAACAGGAAAAAGACCTACTGCTTAAACTGAAATGACATTAAAAGTGTAAGCCAAAAAAAAAAAAAAA
>NW_012105553.1:123532-125703 GCF_000951045.1 Mandrillus leucophaeus
GCTTCAAAGACCCCTCTTTGTTGCAAGGTAGCCGCACAGATTTAGTCATGGTGTCCCCACCCAGCTACATTCAAAGGGAGTTTTTGTTTGTTTGTTTGTTTGTTTTGTTTGTTTCTGTAGAGAAGTAAGAGACACCTTCCCAGACCACCTGGGACCCTTACAAGGACCTGGGACAGGGCTCCTGTGCTAGTTGCAAGGAACCAGCTCTTCCAGAAAAGGCCTCGGTGGATGAGAATAGCTATGAGTTGACCAACAACAGCGTCATTCAGAGATACAGAAATTCTCAGGATTGCTCACTGTCTCCTTCCCTGGAGTGCCAGACAGCATGGTTCAGCCACAGAAGAGAGAAATCAAAATATGTGGATTCTAGAATTTTAAATCACTATCCCCATGAGCTCTGCAATGGATAGTGTGCTACCCTGGGACCTGCTGGCCTGTGAGGGTCTGACCACAGCCTGCATCCACCTAGGGGAGCTTAGGGGAGCAGGCTCCAGATCCGCACAGTTGGGAGAGCAGGCAAATGGGAAACCATGAAGCAAAGAGACACAGTTTGGGAGGAGTGGATGCTGGAAGAGGACCTCAGACACATGCTCCTCAGAGCCATGCTGAAACGGGTATCCAGCAAGCTGTCTCTTTTTAGGGCACTTTGCAGCCAGTGGAAAACCACAGCATTTTTCATAAAATTTAAAAAAAAAAAATTAAGCCAGGCATGGTGGCTCACGCCTGTAATCCCAGCACCTTGGGAGGCCAAGGCGGATGGATCACTTCAGGCCAGGGGTTCGAGACCAGCCTAGCCAACATGAAAAAACCTGTCTCTACTAAAAATACAAAAGAGTAGCCAGGCCTGGTGGCAGACACCTGTAATCCCAGCTACTGGGAGGCTGAGGCAAGAGAGTTGCTTGAAACTGGGAGGCAGAGGTTGCAATGAGCCAAGATTGCACCCCTGCACTCCAGCCTGGGCAACAGAGGGAGACCCCATCTCAAAAAATAAGAAAATAAAATAAATAGAGCCTAGAACAATAACCTTTAGATGGACATTTTGAGAACGGATAGTCTTTGTGAAGTTGTCTCAAAACTAACAGTCCCTCCATATATGTAAGAAATTAAAACAAATGACCACAAAATTCTGTACAACCTCGAAGCTTGGATGAATTGGAGGCAGTTGGGAAATGCCCCAAAGTAGAAAACATACAAATATTTGTGTTTTTCCTGAACGCATGAGTAACCTAAAGGAGCTCTATTCACTTATAAAGCGATGTTCGTGCCTCATCTGGTCTTCTTTTCTGGGAACTGCCCGCCATGCACACGGGTCTTTCCCATCCTCAGTTTGTGGCCTGTAACATGAGGGAGTTGGTCTGTTTTCTGTCTGCTAAGTGAATTTGGTAATCACCAAGCCACAGGGGTTGTTTAATGAAGTGTAGGTGAAAGAGCTTTGTACATTCGACAGTAATTACGAAAATATAAGTGCCTGTCACCAACCAAACCGCACTCAGCATGCGATCGGAGCTCTGTGTGCTGAATTCCATCTGGCTTTGTCCTTCTCTCAGCAATTTTTTCAAATTACGATCCCTCCTTGTAGCTGAATTGATACTTAAGTTTGATTCCCCTTCTTTCTTTTCCTACTTAATCCGCCATTCATGAAGCCCTTCCCACTGGGTTTCATAGCTGCCCTCTACCCCAGCCTACCTGGAGCTCTGTACGAGGTGCTGGGAATGGATCCAGATTACTCTCTGGTTCCAAAAGGATCTTTGCTTGTCTTGTCACGGCAGGGTCCAGGCCTCAGGATTTGGACTTCTGGCTCTCTGTTCCTCTCTTCAACTGCCTATAAAACTACTTGTTCCCAGAGAGAAGGCTAACCACGCACTTCTGCCACCCATCGACACTGCGCATGATGAACAGCCAGCATCACATTGTTAAGGACACAGTGGCATACCATGCTGGATGAGCTCCCCACCAAAGCAGCTGAATCTCTACTGCCTCCCAACTGGCAGCACGGGCGGCTCACACAGGCCTGCTCACTTCCGCTTCCACTGCTGTGAAATGGATGAGCTGAATAAAATATTTCACGAAATCTCTAATGTAACACTGACATGGCAAACAAAAATATCATTTCACTAGTTCCTGAGGGATCATAGGAGACCACATTTCAAGGTATAGGAAAGAAACATATT
>NW_012105553.1:128503-129392 GCF_000951045.1 Mandrillus leucophaeus
AGAGACATGGAAGGGGAGGATCTCACTGAACAGGAAAAAGACCTACTGCTTAAACTGAAATGACATTAAAAGTGTAAGCCAAAAAAAAAAAAAAAAATGTTGCGGGGACATGTTGAGCTATGTTTCAGTGAGAATTCTATCAGAGCTCTAAGGATAAAAGAAAACATGCTTTGCTCCCCGGCTCCATCAGGAACAAGGAGGCAGACAGCTGTGCCATTCCTTCTCCACTGGCACCTGTTCCCATGCCACACCTCTGTCCTGAGCAGGTTTTGTTTCCTGGGGGAACCTCATCAATTATTTTGGATAGGATATCTTTGTGGAAATCTCCTTTCAGTCTTTGTATCTTCACTCACGCTTTAAAAACAAGACAGGCTCAATCACTGGTAGAAAAATCGAGCAATAAGAAAAGTGAAAATTGGATAAAATTAATTTCCCTTATTGGAGGCACCTGGGCATGGCCACCAGGTTTTCCCCAGAAACACTGGGAGAGGGTCTCCGCCCAGACCCCAGGCGAAGAGCAGAGTTAATTAAACCTTCTCTGCATTGCATTTGCCTCCTTATCTCTCAGCTCTTTCCCGATGGCCAAGCCTAGAGCCCCTCTGACTTCTCCCCCATTTGTGGGGCCTCAAGGGCTGGGCTTTCCTCTCCCTTTACTCCATTTCCTAATTTTCGATCCTGGGTTATAGTAAAACTATGATAGGCATAAGCAGATTTTATCTTAAAATCCAATTAGAGCCAAGAAACTTAGAATACCTTTCTCTCTCTCTCGTTCTCTCTCACTCTGTGTGTGTGTGTGTGTGCACGTGCCGTGTGTGTGCCAGTGCTTGACTTTTTTTTTTTTTTTTTTTTTGAGATGGAGTGCTCTTTTTGTCCAGGCTGGAGTGCAGTG
>NW_012105553.1:132377-164316 GCF_000951045.1 Mandrillus leucophaeus
TTTACTAGGATTATTATAACAAAACACCACACACTGAGTAGCTTAAACAACAGAAATGTATTTCCTCCCATTCCTGGAGGCTGGAAATGCGAGATCCAGGTGTGGGCAGGGCTAGTTTCTGCTGAGGCCTCTCTCCTTAGCTTGTAGGTGGCCTTCCTCTCCGTGTGTCCTCACACAGTCTTCCTCTATGTGTGTGTGTATGTGTGTGTCTGTTCTAATCTCCTCTTTTTATAAAGACACCAATTACGCTGGATTAGGGCCCACCCTAACAGCCTCATTTTAACTTAATTATCTCTTTGAAGATACCGTCTCCAAATACAGCCACATCCTGAGGTCCTGAGAGTTGGGGCTTCAACACACAAATTCTGGAGGGACACAATTCATCCCCTCACAGTGACAATCTTTTGTTTTAGCGGAGTGTACAGCAAAAACCAAGAGCAATTTATGATACAGGAAAAATATTTTTTTCTGTATATATACAAAGTAAAAGCAAGCATTTATCCCTAGCAACAAACTATGAGACATTCCAGTGGCCTTGATGCAATCAACCGGGAAAAGCTTTATTAACTCCAGCCCCATAGATCAGAGGGAGAACATAATTCCCTTAAGCCTCAATCCTTAGCAATCATCTGCTTGCTCAGACGAGGCCCTGGTCACACCCTGGAGAGGGGAGCAATGCACCCAGGGTATACATGGGAAGCACCTGCTGGAGGCTGGCCCTTCCCAGCACTGTCTGGGCACTGGAAACACAGCAGGCATGAGAGAGAGGTGAAGTCCCCCTGCTCCTGAGACCTATACTCCAGGGTGGGGGCAGGAATACAAACAAGAAAGGAGTGGATAAGTAACTTAACAACATAGCCCCAGGGAACATCAATGGGATGGATGTGACTGAGGACGGAGGTCACAGGAGGAATCAGGAAAGGACTCAGTGACAGAGTGTCCAGGCAGAGGGAGGGGGAGGGTCAGGCTCCAGATCTCGGGAGCATGGAGTGCTCTCCAATGGGACAGCAAGGAAGATGGAGACCACTCAGGAGCTCAGGGGATTCCATGGGAAACCACACCATGGAGGGCTTCAAGAAAGGGGACAGTGTGATCTGGGAAAAAACAGCAAGGGAGCAAGAGCTTACAGAGAGGGCAGGGGGAGCTGGGGCAGAGGCCCAGAGCAGCCACAGGAAAGGGGCAGGGGGGGATCCAGGCTGTGCCTGCAGGGTCCACTCTGTACCTCTTACCACTGTCCAGGGTGTAAGAAAGATTCTGTGAGAAGACAATACAGATAAGTATGAAACACTCATGTCACTATGAACTCATTCATGGCAACATCTGCACTTTTACCCTTGGCACTTCCTAAGAAAAGAGCGTGCTCTCGTATCAGAGGCTGACAGAGAGTAAGAAAAATGTTCATTCAGGCCCATGCATTCATTGTGTTGGCCTACACAGATATTCTTATTTAAATTTGTTTCCAAAATTTACAAAAAAAACATGTAACGCCATCCCCAAATCTGCATCTCATGTTTCCCTTAAGGAATTGTAAGACTGCACAAGGCTGAGCATCAGGTGGGCCCTGCAGAGTGCGTCCCTATTTTCCAGGCTGCTGTAGGCATCACTGGGCTCCACACAGGCTGCAGACCATCCTGAGCAGCCAAGCAGGCCTCCGGGCTGCATCCCTGCTCTGCAGGATGCCCTGGGTCATGCTGAGCATTCATGTGGCCCTGCAGACTCTCCCCCTCTTTGGAAGGTCCTCTCAGTCACAGAGAGCAGTACACGGTTCCTAAAGAGCGCAACCTTGGCCTCCAGGCTGCTACGGACCCTTCTCACCAGCACCTGCCTCCTGGCCTCCTTTGCTCTTTCAGCTGCCATTGACCTTGTCCAGCAGCAGATCTTTGCTACCCACACCTGCTTGTGGGCTCCCACAGAGCCTTCCAAGCTACTCCTGCCCTGCTGGCCATATCCTGTTCCCCCTGTTGTGCTAAGCATGGACATCTCCTGCCCACAGCACTCCCTCTCTCCAGGCTCCTACCTTTCCTGCCAAGTCCCACAAGCCTTACACAAGGTGCACGGGTGCTTTGCAGGTGCTGCAAGCCATGCTCAGCAGTGTGTGGCTCGTGTAGAGGAGGTTCGCGTTCTTGGGCTGCTGCATTCCCTGCTGAGCAGCACGCACGTCCTCAAGCATTATCTGTGTTCTCCACATCACTGAACCAGTCAGGTCTTTGGGCTCCATCAGTGAGGCCAATTTTCAATGCCACTTACAATGTTAGAGTTCTGTGACGTCCTACATCGTTCTACTTCTCTGTCCCTTTTAACCATTTATTATACATACTTCATGTACGTATTTTCATGAAGCTAATATAAAATTAAAAACAGTGGCTGGGAGCAGTGGCTCACACCTGCAATCCCAGCACTTTGGGAGGCTGAGGCAGGTGGATCACTTGAGGTCAGGAGTTCGAGACCAGCCTGGCCAATATGGTGAAACCTTGTCTCTACTAAAAATACAAAAATTAGCTGGGCATGGTGGTGTACACCTGTAAGGAGGCTGAGGCAGGAGAATCGCTTGAACCCAGGAGGCGGAGGTTGCTGTGAGCCAAGATCGTGCCACTGCATTCTAGCCTGGGCAACACAGGGAGACTCGTCTCAAAAAAAAAAAAAAAAAAATTGAAACTAATATTATATAAGTCATCCTAATAATTAATACAAATTGCTTCAATACACATATACTAAGGCAGCACATCAGTAATGAAGAAAATTTTTTAAATGGGGAAATGATACGCAGTTAAATGAAGGTTACAACGGGAAGTGCCTGCAATTAGGTTAGCACAATGGGTAGAGGGGTCACCTGTTTGTCTCAGCATTTTGGAAAAGAAAACAAAGAGTAAGCAAACAATTGTATCTTCCATCAAAAGAAGAAGATAGAGAAAGATTGTTCAGCCTAAGCACAGACCCAGAAGGAGATGTTTCCAATGTGACAAAAGGGGGAGCGTACATGATACATTTCACTTCAAAACACCTTGTCCTTAAACTGACATCCTTAGAAGAATGTAAATGACTCATCAGAGCGCATAATGACTCATCAGCGCACATGATACTGGCCTTTAATCTGAAAACAGCATCCCATCTACAGACATTAACAAATGTTCATCTCTCCCTTGAGAAAATAATTCTAAGTTGAAAATGAATCACAGTTGGGGTTTCAGTAAAGATATTATTGATCACTAACTACTACTAAGCTCTCTGCTAAACCTTTTACATAGGTTATTTCAAGAGAGGCAGATACTATTGTTGTCCTAAATGAACAGGTATTAGAATCCAGTAAGTTTTGGAACGGTTCCATAATCCCAATCACAGAAGTATAAAGAAAGAAGCTTTTGTTTTAATTTAATCTGTTAACCATCATGTCCATCTGCTTCACTACATAACAGATAATCTGTGGTGCTGCATCAGACATTCAAAATATTGTAAATATTTTTGGCAATATGATTATAAACATTTCTGGTAGAATATATAGAAAATATAGTTCTATAGGTTATGCTTGGGGGAAATAAATTCCTTCTCTGTCCATTTTGGTCCTTATTGAACTGAAACTGGGGGACAGATGACATTGCAAGGTCATTTTCTGACCTGATCCCTTCCTTGCAATAAGTCAGGTTTGAGCACAACTGTACATGTGATATTGCCTGGGAAGAAAGGACTTCCTAGAATAACACACATCTCAATCAGCCTCTGTTTCCTAGAAATGAAGTAGCAGGCATCAAATTCCTCCATGGAGAGGCTGTTTGATTCAGGTGGAACTCCATCCACCACGTCTTGCCAATGCACTATGCTAGATTTCACCGCATTACCAACTAATGTGAATAGACCACTTGTTCATTGTGTCACTTTGAAATTGTCTCTGGTTTAGTTCCCACCCTCATCCCTCCACTCCCAGCTGGACTGTGATGGTGAGCTTTCTGAAGACCGCCATGCATCTTTTCTTCTTTGTCTTCCATGCTTGACTCAGGCCCAGCATGTGAGAGCTACACTATAAATATCTGTAGAGCTTTACCAAACAAAGAATTATATACCAGACCCTAAGCTAGCTCATTACATAACATCACTTCACTTTATTTCTCTCCAAGCATTCGGAAGAGGGCATTGTTAGCCATCGTGTAGAGATTTTAAACGCGAGCACAAGTGATATGTCTCATTGCTAATCAAATCGCAAAACATAGATTCCAACTTAGGCCCTTCTAAACACAACACTTTGGTTTTCTCTGGAAGAGGAGAAATTAATTTTTACTCAGTGGCCACAGGCTTAATACAAATTTAGCAAATCTCACCATGTTTATGTTTTTCCCCTCATAGTATTAAAGATGCATGAGCTTCCAGGACCCCAAATATGAGGTGACACTAGTTTCTACCCACCTGCAGTCAAGAATCTGTATTCCTGCTGCTTGGGGTGCAAACCAGAGTAGTGTGTTCACTGAAATTCTCACTGTGCTTAACCCAACCTCACCTTCAAGCAGAGGGAGGGAGACTGCCTCTCTGCCTGCCTGTGGCACACTCTGCCCCTCGACATCAGCCTAGTGAGTCTTCTGCCTCTTCCTCTCATAGGTTTGCTTCTGAAATGAGTTCTTCTGCCCCTGCAGCTTTCAGCAGCAGCCCCTTTCTTCAGTGGGATGAGAACAGTGAGATGTCATCATGTTCGGCCCATCCCAGGATTCTACTGGGGGCACAGGTGCACGGAATTCCATCTACCTTTCTCATTTCTTCTCTATGAATAAAGTTCAATAAAGTACAAATGCCTCGCCTCAGTGTCCGTGGAACAGTTCAACAGCTGCGCTCAGAGACAGCCTATTCTCAGCAGAGCTTCAAGTGGGGCCCTATCTGCCTTCTTGGAATGAAGTGGCCCTGAGTTTTGATTCAGGAATCAGAGTATTATTTACATGCACATGTGTAGGGTTTGTTTTTTTTTTTTTTTTTTTTTTTTGAGACGGAGTCTCGCTCTGTCTCCCAGGCTGGAGTGCAGTGGCCGGATCTCAGCTCACTGCAAGCTCCGCCTCCTGGGTTCACGCCATTCTCCTGCCTCAGCCTCCCGAGTAGCTGGGACTACAGTCGCCCGCCACCTCGCCCGGCTAGTTTTTTCGTATTTTGTAGTAGAGACGAGGTTTCACCGTGTTAGCCAGGATAGTCTCGATCTCCTGACCTCGTGATCCGCCCGTCTCGGCCTCCCAAAGTGCTGGGATTACAGGCTTGAGCCACCGCGCCCGGCCCATGTGTAGGTTTATATTAATACATAAGCATATAGAACTTGAAAATAGTAGTCCATTTATCTGAGCATTATGTTATTCTTCAGTGATTTTCTAACACTGACAAACACTTTTATTTGACATATTTAGAAGAGAATGTCCTTTATTTCCAGAGAAGAATGGATGGGTGTGGCTGGAAGATAGAAGAGGCACCTGCTGGAGTTTAAAAGAATTTGCTGTCCCGAGTTTACTATGTGACACTCCGTTTTTCTTTGGACGTTTTAAGGTTACACATGCAAAAAGTAATGGCAGGATACATCCATGTAATCAGTGCCAAAGGACACCTAGGAACTGGAGAAACTGACGTGTCTTTGTTCTATTTTCTTTTTTCACACATTGACAAAATTTTAACACTCATATTAAATAATGTAGAACTTGACTATACAGCGACTGCATAAATATCAAAGCTACACCACCAACATCCCAGCTCCTAACACCAAGAAAATTGTGCCTCTCCATTTTGACCAATGTGTGATTACAAGGAAAAAATGTTCTCATTGAAATCAGAATATACTAGAGAAGATACTGAGGGTATACAAGGGTATGACTAATAGTCACTATTGCTTAAGTATTATCCTCAGTGTAGGAACGAAGTCAAAACCAGGTGTCTAGGTGCATGTGTGTGTGCAGAGAGAAGAGACAGAGATTACACACTGGAACACACATCTGCACTACTCTATTTCCCTCAGAGCATCTAAACACATTAATAATTCTATTATAATTGATTTATTTGGTGGAAACACCAAGTTCACCTGCTAGTGGTGACTAAACAGAGGGAAAGACTTGAAGGAAGAGCAGAGGGTGAGACTGCAGGTGCAGCATCGAAGGGGCATCTATGCTGGAGCCAGCAGACCTGGCTCAGGACCCAGAACTTTCACTCATTGCCCAGATCACGCACCTCTCTAAAATCAAAAGGATAAGAGTCAGCATTTTGCTCATTCACATGTTCATTCATGTGCTGGCACGCAGTAAGCACACCGGAAATGGTAGCTATTATTTTGTAAAGAGGATAAGTTATGTGGAAAAGCTATGTGAAAAATAAGGCATCGTATAAGCCAAATAGCAGGGTATGACCAACATCAATGCAGGAGGTGAGGCTGCAGATTGTTAGAAAGAAAAGACCTCCCAGGAAACTGCAAGTGCCATCTGGGTCTCAGGGAGAAATCAAGAAATGTAAAGATGTTCCGTTACGCATCATCGTATTTTGGCCCCCTTCTGTTGCCTTCCCAGGTCACTTTTGATTAAACTTAGTTCAGATTTTCTCGCTAAAGTATCTAAGGTCTTCAAGCATCGCTTGGCTCAGCATTCACACTTGGGCTAGTTAGTGCCGAGGTACTGGAAACCTTCTGCTAACCAGCTTTTCCACTCTGCTTTGGCAAGATTGAGGCTTTGTGGGCCATCTCCCTACATCCATTACAAACTACAAATGGAGGCTTTAATTTTTAGTTTCTGCCAATCACACACAAAACATTTAACACATATCGTGTAAAGGATGATGCAGTGAATGACAAGGGTTTACTACATCATAAATACAAAATCAATTACTTTTTCCTTGAATCACCGTAGCATATATAGAAACTCATAGGCTGGGCGTGGTGGCTCATGCCTGTAATCCCAGCACTTTGAGAGGCCGAGGCGGGCAGATCACCCGAGGTCAGGAGTTCGAGACCTGTATGGCCAACATGGTGAAACCTCACCTCTACTAAAGATACAATAATTAGCCGGGCATCCCAGCTATCCGGAAGGCTGAGGCAGGAGAATTGCTTGGATCTGGGAGGGGGAGATTGCAGTGAGCCGAGATCGTGCCATTTCATTCCAGCCTGGACGACACAGCAAGACTCTATCAAAAAAAAAAAAAAAAAGAGAGAGAGAGAGGAAGGAAGGAAGGAAGGAAGGAAGGAAGCAAGGAAGGAAGGAAGGAAGGAAGACATGAGCGTGTTCGTGTTTTTGGCACACCCAGGGTCGTACAAATGAATTTTTTTTTTTTCCTAACAGAGTCTCACTCTGTCGCCCAGGCTGGAGTGCAGTGGCGCAATCTCAGTTCACTGCAACCTTCACCTCCCAAGCTCAAGCAATTCTCCTGCCTCAGCCTCTGGAGTAGCTGGTATTACAGGGGCCCGCCACCATGCCCAGCTAATTTTTGTATTTTTTAGTAGAGATGGGGTTTCACCATGTTGGCCAGGCTGATCTCAGTCTCCTGACCTTGGGTGATCTACCCACCTCAGCCTCCCAAAGTGCTGGGATTATGCGCGTAAGCCACCAAGCCCAGCCTACAGGAGACTTGTTTTTATTGTCTTCAGATTTTATGCTAAGAACTTTGCTGAGGAAACAAGACATTAGGTTTTAAATTCTGAGGAAACAAGATATTAGGTTTTAAATTCTATCTGGGCATACAGGAGTACTTGAATTTTTTAGAGATATGGATGTTTTGTAGTAAAAATCTATTCACTCCCTCTGCTTAGTTAGACCCTCAATCATCACTGCTTACCCAAAACTGCAACCACACTTGTGGTTTATTCTGGGTCTTTTTCATGTTTCTTGGAGTAAGCAAGAGTTCAGTCATGATGTTCCTGTGTTTAATCGGAGCCACATGCATTTTCTGCATCATCTCAGCTACCTTCTCTTTATGCCATTCTTGCACAAAGTTCCAACTTGTACTTGAGCACAGCTTCTCCACAGCTGATCCTATTCATAAATGATTATTCTAAGAGTCTGAAGACCTGGGCTCATTCCCAGCTCTACTCTCCGTGGGCAGTGTGAACAAAGATGGCAGCTTCTGCCCCACCAGGCCTTACCTGCCACTGCAGGGTCTGAGACAGAAGGAATCAGCACATATAGACCATCTCAGTACACTCATTTTACACTCATTGTACGTAAGTTCATCTCCCTGCACATAATAAGAGTGTGGACATGATTTACTGGCCTGTGCTCAGCACTGAAGAATGGCCCCGGGTGTGGTGTGAAATAGACCTGCATCTCTCCAACCTGGCTACTCTTTTCTGGCCATGACTGACATTTCCCTAGGTCCCTGGAGGAAACAAGGGACAATGAAATCATCAGCATATGAACATAATGTCCTCATTATTTCTCCTATGTCTTGACCCTCTAAGCCACATGCTCTTCTTTTTTTTTTTTTTTTTTTTTCCTTTAAGCACATGTTAATAACATTATGCCAAGATTTGCTAATATTGTCTTCAGGAATTGATACTGAAAAATGTTTAGGAAAAATTAGAAAGCTAATGTTAGAAGGATAAAGGAGCTATTTGTCCATTTAAGATACATCCTTTCATTGAGTTGCCTTTATGAACAAACCTAGACTCATAAAGTAGAAAACAATCTTAAAACATTGGAGCATGACAACTTAGAGTTAAAAATTTGATTCCAGCAATATTCACAACTTGCTTGAATGAAGGTTACCTGAGGCAAAGCCTGGAGAAAACACAGTTAGGTATCACTATTAGCCTTCATGATCTACTCGGGTCACATTTTTAGTCCCCTCCTCCACGTGTATGGCACAGAATACCACGTGGCACCGTCTTTTAAAAGATATGATCTGGAAGGAGGCTATCTCATTCCAGAAGCAATGGGAACCATTCTGTGTCTCTCAGACAGATAGCAAACTTACATGCACAGCATTCTGTACATACCAGAACACATCAAAAGGAACATATCAAAAGGAACACATCTGGTTTGCCCTTTAATTGTCACCATATCCTAATGTAAGAAGACCCAGAAGAATATAAACACATTTAACACAAGCTGGGTCTATCACAGATTATTAAAAGTTAGAAATCTGTTTGACGTTATATGTATATAGACAGATAGAGCTTGATGTCAAGTCACTATCACAGCTCCTTTTTAAATTCTCTGCATGACAATTAGTATATCTTAATAGCATGTATGAGTGTGTGTGTGTGTGTGTGTGTGTGTTAGTATGTTTATTATTAATCTCTTATTTCATGAGAATACAGATCAACTGAGAAACAAGTTGATCGTCAAGTTCATTTGAGGTATAAATGATTATGAATCTAAGGAAGGATTTTGTGCTCTGATCTATACCTCCCAGTTGCATCTGCAGACCCAGATCGATGCAGCACCCAGGGCAATCCCTGGTATAGAGCAGGCATCAGTGGACAGTCTTTCACAAACAAAGGCCTGTTGATGCAGCCAGTAGGTTACCAGAGTTTGCAAACCCTTCTTTGGGCTTCATAATAATTTATGTCTCAAATTAACTTGAGGGTTGACTTGTTGCTTTATCCCAGAAAGTTCACATTAGCTTTTTTGCTCAGTTTTTCTGGGAGGAAGTCAAATTTGAAACTTCAAAGACAGAGCTCCCTTGACCCTGTCGAGACAGAGAGAGAAAAATCATTCAAGCGTTGGTGTGCCACATGACAGCATTGTCCAAAGCAAAGTGATGAAAATTAGGCTGAGGAATTTTATCTACACTTGCTATAAATGGGCTTATAAATGTAGAGAAAACTGTAGTGCAGGAGCACTCAGCTATGACAAGAAATAAAGAGGGACAGGAAAGAGCGCATATTCACTTCAATTTTTAGGCATCAAAATGAGTCCCAACATCTAGGGCTATCTCGAGGCCAAGTCTAAATTCTGTGTTTCCTTCAGTTGAACTAATTTCCTCACCACTAATTAAAATAGTTGTCTGCCAGCTTCCACGTTGTCCATAAAACTCCCAGTTTTCTGTGTTTGTTGTTCAGCCATGCCTCAGCTAACCTCCATTTACAAAACACTGAGGCAAGTTTCTAAGGAACACAGGACAAAATGCCCACTACCTTTTCCTCTGTTATCACTAGGACACTGTAATAGTCAAGCCCTAGAGCAGTGCTGGAGTGGGATTTGAAGCTAGAGATAACATTATCACCCTTTTCTTTGCTTCTTTTGTTCTTAAGAAAACAAAAACAAAAACAGAACAAAAACAAAAAAAAAACAAGGTTTTAATGGAGGGGGAGGGTAATTGTCCTGATTCTTCTGATCTATTCCCAATTCTCTTTGCTATTATCTTTGATGGTAAAGACAGTTTCTTTCTCAGCATCATTTCTGACATCTTACTCAACACCTAGTGAGGTCAAAACCTGGTGCAATCAAATTAAGATTGGGAGAAGGGCCACATGCAGGGCTGGAATCCAGGCCCTTTTAGTCAAATGCTACATTATTTTCCAAATTGTTGCATCTTACCAGAAGTTCCAGTGATCCACGTTGGCAATGCCGCCCATATTAACTTTTGCCAATCAAGTCAGCATAAAACTATCTCATAGTGGTTTGATTCACATATCTGCGATCACTACAAAGTGGACCAACTTTTCATTTTTATATTGGCCATTCATGTTTTTGTTTTCAGTGAAATACTATTTGTGGTTTTTGCCCATTTTTCTGAGTGATCTGTCTTTTTCTCATTTATTTTTACAGACAGATGATTGATAGATAGATAGATACATACATAGATAGATAGATAGATAGATAGATACATACATACATACATACATACATAGATACTGATCACATTGCACGTATTTATTATGTGTTACAAATATTTTCTCCACATTTTTAGCTGTTTTTTTTTTTTTTGCTTTTTCTGAGATAGTCTGTGATAACCAGATGTTTTTAATCTCAACATAGTGGGCTGATCAATCACATCTTTTGTGATTAGCGCTTTTTGTGTCTTGCTTATGAAATCCTTCTTAACCCTAAGGTCAGAATGATTTTCATCTACATTGCTTCTACCAATTTTAAAGTTTTGCTTCTGACACTTAAATTCCTAATCCATCTGGACTTAATTTTTCTACAGTGAGAGGTAGATTTAAACTGATTTAATTAATTCCCTGTAGAAACACATTTTCTTAGCTGTGTACATTATATAGTTCTTACTTTAGACAATGACCTGCCGTAGCATGTCATCATTCATCAACATTCCAAATAGTTTTCAGTCTCTTTCTATATTCTACACTGTTCTATTAATTAATTCACTATTTCTGTTGTAAAAATAAAATAATTGCTAGAGTAACATAACTTGATCAACCTGAGTAGTGTCTGCCTTTGTTTCTTTATAACTGAGAGTTCTTTGAAGATAGGAGCCTGCGGTTCACCAGGTAGCACTTCTCCTGATTGACTCCGCATCTCACTTCACTGCTCTCAGTTTTCCCCTGCAAAACAGTTGCATTGTACTCAATAACTTACAAGTTTTCTTCTTAGCTCAATTGTCTCTTATTACAAATGAATTTAATCTAATAATCCTGTAATTGAAAGCCAAATTAGACTTACTAATTTAACTCAGAACTTCTATTCCCAGGATTTGCCAAGTGGTTGGGTGTTAATGGTTATTATCATTGTATCTTATTTATTGGATGTGTAACATTCACAACCTACATTTTTTGATAAAAATGATTCATTATTCATAATATATACTCTGACTACATTTAAAAATATTGGAGACTATGCATACATTAACTAGAATTTAAAACACAAAAAAGATAACATACACCAAAATTCCTATTGATATAGCTACCATTATAGCTACCATATGGTAACAAATTGAGAATGCCCATAATAATCATTAAATTCAGTTTGACTATTCTAGAGGTAAAGACAAAACATTATGGACTCTCCAACTCCATTGTTTGATAAAATTTAGCGGGTAAACTTCTGAGCAAAGATCAAAGATGTACAGATAAAGTGCTGAAGTGAGGTTTGTCATGAAAAAAAATAAAACTTACAAAATCTAAAAACATACTCTTATTAATACAACACACTTTCAATTAGACACCAAAGTATAGTCATTTTACAGATGAAACAACTGAGGATAAGAGAGACCAATTACAATTACTTAAAAGTACTCACCTTCCAAATGCTAGAGCGTTTGGTCTCAAATGAGCATTTGGTCTCAAATGAGCATTTGGTCTCAGAGCATTGGTCTCAAACATAGATTCATTGAGATCTTAAAATTTCAATCTCTTTCCACTATGCATATAATACGTTCAAAATTCAGTTTAATATTAGGACCTTATCCCAGGACATCGGCCAGCCTGTGAGCAATGCCGGTGATAGTAATTATTCAAAAACGTAGTGACTTTTCCTTGTATTCACTTTATGTAAAACACTCATAGGAATGATGCAAGTACATTGCTTATGTTACGGGAATGAGGGAGACTAAGCAAATGAAACTTAAAGATGATAAAAGTGTGCCTCAGAGAAGATAGGAGAATAGATGGCTGACCTGTTCCTGCCTTTATCTCTCTCAAATATCAGTCTCCTCAACTAGGTCTCTGATAGGAATTGGAAAGCAACCCACCCATAATTGGTCTTCCTTGGCAAGCTGAAGTAATAAACACCATTAAATAAATTTATTGTGCACTGTTGCAACATGCTGTAACCTGCTTGTGCGATAGCAGAAGTGCTGTGTGGTCCAGTAATTTTGGTTACTGTTTTCATCAGAAAAGGGCAGGTACCTTCTAGTTTGATCTCATGAGTTATTGTTAATAAGTTTTAACTTTAGTAAACATTAAGCTTTGAATAGTAAAAAATCTCCACTAAATACTGTGATTATAGTCGGTCTTTACCTAACACCCTGTGGAAGACCCATTGCTGAGGCTCATTATGGTCCCAATGAAGCCCAAGTGACCCTGCTCTCTTCTTCATCTTCCTCATCGATGAGGTACTAAAACACTCTTCCAACCCTGGACTTTGTTTCCATGGGTGGATTTCCCGTACATGTCAAATTGTTTTGACCTCAGGTGTTTACTGGCAATTTTATGTGGCACATCTTCCCAATTCTTTTAGGTCTTTTAATGTATGTGACTTTGTGTAAATGCTCACTGGTGGCACAACATTCCTATAAATCAAAATTATCCACAAGCTGTAGAAAAAACTTTTCCCTCTTAAAAATTAGAAATAAAGATGCTAAGAAAGATTTAGAAATGGCCTTGTATCTAAATTTGGAATGGACTTTCTTTTCAAAAACGTGTCTTGATTTAGAATTTTTATTTTCAATCTATCAGTGAGTAATTTATATGCATCCCTTTGTTCTAGGCATTTTAACAGGTTTTATAGGAATCATAGGAATAATAACTGGGCTCTTTCCTGTATCCTTTCAATTTTTAAAACATTTCTTTCCTTTGCCTGGAATATTCTTTCCTTCTCCTGACCTCTGAAATCAGGAGCTTTAGACAGCTCTATTTTTACCTTCTTTTAGAAATCTTCTCCAATTTCCTCAGACAGAACTGGGGATCTTATAAGTTTTTAAGACAGCTGTGGTCTTATAGTAGCAATCTGGACTTTTCATTTATTCAATGAAAGTCACCATTATTAAAAAATTACATATTGCTTGCCTGCCATGTACCAGGCACTGCTCCAAGCCTAAGGGGGGATTAATTAAGAAGACAGAGCAACTCCTCAGTCTGATGGAGGTTACATTGGAGTTCCAACAAACAAACAATAAACACATTTATAACATCACACCTTATACCTACAAGAAGTAAAGCAGGGGTAGGCTGTAGACTCAGAAAGATCAGGGATAGGGCTTCATGAAGTAAAGTTTTTTGTTTATTTGTTTGTTGTTTGTTTTTGAGACAGAATTTCACTTTTGTTGACCAGGCTGGAGTGCAATGGCAGGATCTCAGCTCACTACAACCTCCACCTCTCAGGTTCAAGCAATTCTCCTGCCTCAACCTCCCTAGTTGGTGGGATTACTGGCATCCGCCACCACACCTGGCTAATTTTTTGTATTTCTAGCAGAGACCAGGATTTCACCATGTTGGCTAGGCTGGTCTCGAACTCCTGATCTCAGATGATACACCCACCTCCGCCTCCCAAAGTGCTGGGATTACAGGTATGAACCACCGTGCCTGGCCAAAGTAAAGTTTAAACAGACACCTCTGTCACCCTCTAGGAAAGATTGTCCCAGGAAGAGGAGAGAACAAATTCAGAGTGTCTAAGGTGAACTGTACATGGCTTGTTCAAGGAACAGCAAGAGGCCAGCAGGGCTGGAGCTTAAGGAGTGAAGGGAAATGTGGAAGGAGAGTGTCTGGGGAGTGAATCTGGGGTCAGTCACGCAGGATCCTGTATAACACGGTTAGCACTTTGGATTTTCTCGTCAACCATCAGATGGTATCAAGCAGGGGAGTGACATGATCTAACTTACATGGTAAAAGCATCCATATGGCCACTTTCTGGCTGCTACATTTAGCATTGCCGCCTCTCCTTCAACTTTACTTACTCTCTCATATTATTTTTGTAAAATTTTTTCTCCCTGTGTATAATATAAAACAATGATGCTATATGAAGTAGAAATCTATAGGAATTTTTTTTTTTTGGTTTTTTGGTTTTTTTTTTTTTGGTTTCGTTTTTGCAGATGGAATGTCTCTATGTTTCTCAGGCTGGTCTCAAACTCTTGGCTCAAGTGATCCTCACACCTCAGCTTCTCAAGTAGCTGGGATTACAGACAAGCACCACCAAATGAAGTAGAAATCTAAAAACATAAGCAGAAACCCTCTAAGAGGCAGAGAAGAGTTAGAAGAGTTTCTTTTGGCAGTAGGCAACATAAACATTATAATTCAAAAGGGCCCAGAGTAATGACCCAAAGGAATTCACAGATTCTTCATTAAAAACCCTGAATGCCAATGGTGATGAGGCCTTTGGAAATGCAACTCCATTTGTACTAAGCATAATCTCTAACTGGATTAAAATAATCATTTACCACCTGACCAATGAAGGGAAGAGTAAATCTTCTTTAGAGGACTATATTATCTGAAGACCTTACAATTTTAAAATATATATTAGTGGCATTCAAAAAGATGCTATTTAGTCTGAAAGATAGGATTACATAACCTTTAGCTGAGGACAAAAACAGATAATACAAACAGACCCATGGACCAACCAGATGTGGAAGTTAGCTGGCCAAAACATTAAAATACTTGTGCTTAATGTGCTCATAAAAATGATAAACAAAATTAGTAAAAAAAAAAAAAAAAAAAAAAGGAAAATTAATCAAATGAGAATTGTAATCTTTAAAAATAACCAAATAATTTTAGAGAAAAAATAAACAAAGAAAACATGATATCTGAAATAAGAATTTACAGATTTAACAGCAGATGAACAAAATAGAAATAGGGTTATATATGAATGGAAGACAATCAGAAATTATCCAATATCCAGTAGAAAATATCTAATCTAAAGCAGAGAGAGAAAAAGTGTAAATATGAACGAGAATGTTAAAGAAATATGAAACTTCATGAAAAAATGTAACCTAGTGTAGGAGGCAGTCTTTAAAATGGGTCTCAATTATCTATACCTCCTGCTACACACACCCTTTTGTGATCACATCCCTTTGATGTGGGCTGCACCTAGTTATAATTTCTAATAAGTAGAATAGTTGAAAAGAAATTATATTTTTTAAGATAAAGCAATTGAGGCACAAAGAATTTATGTAACTTTCCGCAGGTCATCTATATAACAGTGAGAGAGTCAAAATTTAAGCCAGGTTTGACTTGAGTCCATTTTCATAGCACCTCTCCTAAGATGTTTTTTCATGATTAGAAACAGTCATAAACTGGGTGTGGAAGAGAGCATTATTGACTTGATATAAAGTCTTCAGTTAGACTTACAGCACACATCAAAACTGAGTGTGACATTCCAGAAGAATAACCATTCAATCACAACTATCACAGCCAATTTTTTGATGGTGCTCAGTTGCTAGCAACTGCAGTAAAACAATACATAAAAGCAAAGAACACCTGATTTTATTATAAGATGATAGGAGTATTTATCTAGAAGTTCAAGGGAATTTCTAAGTGATGGCAGTGAAAATAGCAGAGTAAGAAACTGAAAAGAAATGACTTTCAAAAAAGCAACAAAAATACTGGCAAGAGTGTCAGTCAAATTTTAGGAACTTTGGAAACTAATCAAAACTTCAGAAACCAGAGGAACCCTTATTTAAGAAACATGGAACTTATTTCAGTAAAAACGTTGAGCTTTGTGGTAATTTAACTTACCCTATTCTCAGCCTCCACTCCCCAGCTTAGCAGTAGCTTTGAAAATTACAGTCTGCATTGACAGTACCAGTACTAGAGAGGGCAGAATTAATTTCAGTCACAAATGATTGTAATTGTTGGCCAAGCACGGTGGCTCAGGCCTGTAATCCTAGCACTCTGGAGGACTAAGTGGTAGGATCTCTTGTGCCTGGAAAGTGGAGGCTGCAACAAGCTATGATTATGTCTCTGCACTCCAGCCTGGATGACCAGAGTGAAACCATGTCTCAAAACAAAATAAGATAAATTGTAATTGTCTTGACTTGCTTGGTAGCTTCCTGGAAAACAAGCACAAAAGGCTCAACTTTATCTTGCCTAACTCAGAGCTCACCTAGTGCTGTAACTGTTACTTAAGGAATATTTTTTCAAAATTTTACCAAAAGAAACTTACGTTTTGGTTGTTTTTCCTAAGGCAATGGATAAAAATTGAGGGGGAAAAAACCAGTATTTTAAAAATTTGGAAGTAAGGGCTGGGGAATAAAATGGTTTGAAGAATAAGGGCTGTGAAAAGCTAGCTATATCTCTAGAAGGCCACATACATGCCTAGAGCTGTGCACTTGCCCAGGAGAGACCTGAGAAGACTCTAATCTCTCATCTCTGCTGACCTTAGGGCTGTAAAAGCAGGAAGTTAAGGCTAAAACAGGGTTGTAGTCTTCTTGAGTACAGGCTGAGGGCATGCCCACTGTACACAAAAAGCCCCTCTGCAAAGAATATGAGAAGTTTTTGGTTTTGTTTTTGTTTTGGCATTAAGATAACTTTTGCTCAATAATTAGTTGACCACTAAGCTACTGTAACAGAGACTTTAGTGGTCACACACAACAAAGAATACAATCTATACAAAATTACTTCAGAAAAGTCATGAAACAAACAGAAAAATAATAATTACAATAAGCAGCAACAACAAACTCTTGGAAAGAAAGAAGGAACCTGATTGTCAGAGTTTCCTCCTTATAATATACAAAATGTGCTGAGGTTTTTTTTTGTTTTTTTTGTTTTTTGAGACGGAGTCTCGCTCTGTCGCCCAGGCTGGAGTGCAGTGGCTGGATCTCAGCTCACTGCAACCTCCGCCTCCCGGGTTCATGCCATTCTCCTGCCTCAGCCTCCCGAGTAGCTGGGACTACAGGCGCCCACCACCACGCCTGGCTAATTTTTTGTATTTTTAGTAGAGATAGGATTTCACCGTGTTAGCCAGGATGGTCTCAATCTCCTGACCTCGTGATCCACCCACCTCGGCATCCTAAAGTGCTGGGATTACAGGCGTGAGCCACCACGCCCAGCCAGTGTGCTGGTTTTTAACAAAATATTACAAGACATGCAAGAAAATAAGAAACATAAACAGAAAAACATCTGTTAATACACATTGCCCCTCAAAGGACATGAATAACCACTTTTCAAAAAAAGATATACAAGCAGTCAACAAGTATGAAAAAATGCTTAACATTACCAATCATCAGAGAGATGAAAATCAAAACCACAATGATTTGATTTTCATTGGTGTCACACCTGACACCAATCAGAATGGCTATTATTAAAAAGTCAAAAAATAACAGATATTAACAAGTTTGGGAAAAGAAAGAGAATGCTTATTAGTTGAAAAGAGAATGCTACACTGCTTGCAGGAATGCAAATTAGTTCAGCCCCTGTAGAGTTTTCAAACATCTCTGAGGAGATTTCTCAAAGAACTAAAAATTACCATTCACCAATTCCATTATTGGGTATATATCCGAAGGAAAGTAAATTGTTCTACCAAAAAGACACCTGCACTTGTATGTTCATCACAGCACTGTTCATAGTAGCAGAAACACAGGATCAATCCAGGTGCCCATCAATGGTGGATTGGATAAAGAAAGTGTACATATGTATCATGGAATGCTAGGCAGCCATAAAAATAATGAAATCATGTCCTTTGTAGCAAGGTGGATGCAGCTGGAAGTCATTATCCTAAGTAAATTAACACAGAAACAGAAAACCAAATAATACATATTCTCACTTATAAAAGGGAACTAAACCTGAGTACAAAAGTACACAACAATGAGAATTGGGGATTCCAAAAATGGGGAGGGAAGGGGGAAGGTGGCAAGGATTGAAAAATTACCTATCAGGTACTATGTTCACTACTTGGATGACAGGATCGCTAAAAGCCCAAGCCTCAAGAGTCATGCAATTTACGCATCACAAACCTGCACATGTACCTCCTTAGTCTAGAAAAAAATTAGTAGAAATTGTCTCTGAGGAACACCAGAGAGTGAATTTACTAGACAAAGACTTCAAGTCAGCTAATTTAAACATGTTTAATGTAGTAAAAAGAAAACATTTCTAAAAATCTGTGCTATAAAATCCTCTCTCACCAAAAAGGAATTATATCAATAAGGAGATATAAATATTATAAAATTTTCTGTATTTTACAAATAGAAGAAGATAGCAATTATAAAAAGGACCAGACTACAAATATTGAGTTAAGAATAACTGAAGTGGTCAGGCTCGGTGGCTCATGCCTGTAATCCCAGCACTTTGGTAGGCCGAGGTGGGTGGATCATGAGGTCAGGAGATCGAGACCATCCTGGTTAACACAGTGAAACCCCGTCTCTACTAAAAATACAAAAAATTAGCCGGGCATGGTGGCAGATGCCTGTAATCCCAACTACTTGGGAGGCTGAGACAGGAGAATGGTGTGAACCCAGGAGGCGGAGCTTGCAGTGAGCTGAGATTGTGCCACTGCAGTCCAGCCTGGGCAACAGAGCAAGATTCTGTCTCAAAAAAAAAAAAAAAAAAAAAAAAAGAATAACTGAAGTGGAAATTCACTAGAGGGGTTCAACAGCAGTTAAGAGAAGACAAAAAGAATCAGTAAATTTGGAGATAGGGCAAAGGAAAATTTCTAGTCTGGAGAACAGAAAAAAAGAATTGAACAGAACCTAAAGGATCTGTAGAAAACCACCAAGCATGCCAACATATACATAGTGGAAGTTCCAGAATCAGAGAAGAGAATGAAGGGTGCAACAAGATTTAAGAAATTTAGCAAAAAAATTCCTAAATTTGATGAAATGCACTAATCTACATATCCAAGGAGCTTAAAAACTATAGGTGGGATCAAATCAAGAAGATCCACACATCATAAACTGACAAAAAACAAAGACAGAAATGACACAGCACATACAAGGGATCCTCCAAAAAATTTAACAGCTGATTTCTCATTTGAAAACTATGAAGACCAGAAGATAATACGATGACATAGTCAAAGTGCTGTGGGAAAAAAACCTGTCAAGTAAGCTTGTTATATTCAGAAAAAAAACTTTCCTTCAAAAATTAAGGATAAATAAAGCCATTTCCAGAATAATAAAATCAATAAAGTTCATTGCTAGCAGAACTGCATGACAAGAAACACTAATGTGAGAGAGAAAGAAATGGCACACTGTGGGAGGCATGAGGCTGTGGACATTTTTGGAATGTTGTGGTTCTGTTTTCTTTTAAAACTGGGCAATATTATGTTCAGTTCAAGCAGAGAAGAAAAATATATATCAATGCTTTTCAATAAAATACAGTGACTACCTGTAAAAAAAAAAAAAAGGACAAAGAAACATTAAAGGACATTCTTTAGGATGAAATGAAAGGATACCAGACATTAACTTAAAGTCATACGAAGAAATGATAAACATTGGCAAAGATCACTA
This sequence comes from Mandrillus leucophaeus, assembly GCF_000951045.1. NCBI lineage: Eukaryota > Metazoa > Chordata > Mammalia > Primates > Cercopithecidae > Mandrillus > Mandrillus leucophaeus. The sequence continues at coordinate 152,361 of NW_012105553.1, forward strand.
TGAAAAATCAAACTATGTCCTATTTAAAACAAACTCATTTTAGACACAATAGGTTAAAAGTACAATGATAGAGAAAGATATTTCATACAATTACCAAAAGAGGTAAAATGGACATTAGACATAATTTTCCAGAGTGACAAAGAAAAATATTTTATAATGGAAAAAACTGATTCATCAAGAAGATATAATGATTTTAAATATATATAAACCAAATAGCAATACCCTACTATGCGTGAAGCAAAACTAATAGAATTGAAGGGTGAAATAAATAGTTGCATAATAATAGTTGGAAACTTCAATACACAACTCTCAATAATAGATAAAACAACCAGACAGAAGATCAATAAGGCAACAGAGCATTTAACAACACTACAAATCAACTAAACCTAACAGACATCTATGGAACACTCCACCAAGCAAAATCACATATGCATGCAATGGAACATTCTCTGGGATAGACTATATATTATACCACAACACAAGTCTCACTAAATTTTGAAAGACTGAAATCATACAAAGTATCTTTTCTGACCAAAATAAAATGAAATTGGAAATCAGTAACAGAAGGCAATATGGGATATTTTGAAATATTTGAAAATAAGATAATCCACCCCTAAATAATTGATGAACCAAAGAAAAAAATCACAAGAAACTCATGGGATATAATGAAGGCAGTACACAAAGGAAAATTTACATCTGTAAATGCCTACATTAAACAAGTAAGATCTCAAATCACTAACCTAACCATTCACCTTAAAAAAGTAGAAAAAATGCAGTAAACTAAGCCCAAAGGAAACAAAAGCAATAAAATAATAAAGATGAGAGCAGAAATAAGCAAACTAAATTGTCTGAAATCAATAAAGAAAATCAGTGAAAACAAAAGCTAGTTCTCTGAAAAAATCTACAAAATTGACAAAGCTTTAACAAGACTGATGAGACAGAAGAATCAAATTACTAAACCAGAAATGGAAATGGAAATTTTATTATAGACCTTATTAGAATAAAAGAGATTATAAGAGAATTCTATGAACAACTGAATGCCAAAAAATTCAATAACTTACATGAAATAAACAAATTTTTTAAACCATGGAAGTTACCAAAACTGACTGAAGAAGAAACAGAAAAGTTATTATTACAGCAGGATGTTCAATTAGCAATAAAAAGAAAACAAAAGAAAAGAAAAGAAAAGAAATGCAGAAAAAGAAAACAATCCAACAAAATAGCAAAATAAATCTTAGGACCAGGTGACTTCACTAATGAATTCTACCAAATGTGTCAAGGACAAAATTAGCATCCATCCTTGTTAAACAATTCCATAAAATAAAAAAGGTAGGACCATTTTTAGCTCACTTTATAAGGACTTTATCACCCTGACACCAAAGTCAGACAAAGATATTATAAGAAAATCACAGAACAATATTTTCTATGAATATGATGCCTAAATCCTCAACAAAATACTAGCCAATTGAATCCAGCAGCTTATTAAAAAACTGTAGATTATGAAATGTATTATTCCGGGTCTTTTAGAGGACTAGAACCAATAGGATGTGGATATTTGTAGAAACACATATTTATATTTAAGGAATTTACTCACATAATTGTGAATCTAGCAAGTTGAAAATCTGCCCAATAGGCCCACCAGCTGGAGACTCGAGGTTAATGTGATTTTGCAGCTCTAGTCCAAAGACATTCTGGAAGAAAAATTTCTTCTTTCTCATAAAATCTCAACCTGTCTTCTCTTATGGCCTTTACCTTATTAGGTGAGGCTCACACCATTATGGAAGGTAATCTTTACTCAAGTTTCTGATTTAAATATTATCTCAAGTAAAAAATACCTTCACATTAGCATCTATACCAGTGTTTGATCAAACATCTGGATACCATGCTCTATCCAAATTGACACCAAAAATTATTCACCATGATGACTAAGTGGGATTCAGCCTAGGAATGCAAGGATAGTTCAATACACAAAATAATCAGTCATTATAATATTCAATATTAATAGAATGAAGAAAAAGCATTCCATCATCTCAACTGATGCAAAGTCATTTGACAAAATCTCACACCCTTACATGATATAAAAAAAAAAAAATCCTTTTTTTTTTTGAGACAGAATCTCGCTCTGTCGCCCAGGCTGGAGTGCAGTGGCTGGATCTCAGCTCACTGCAAGCTCCGCCTCCTGGGTTTACGCCATTCTCCTGCCTCAGCCTCCCGAGTAGCTGGGACTACAGGCAAAAAAAAAATACTTTAAAAATAAGAATAGAAAGAATCTTTCTCAACCTAATGAACGGCATCTACTCAAAAATGTACAGCTAACATTATAATTAAGGGTGAAAGACTAAAAGCCTTCCCTCCTCATATCAGCAACTAGAGAATTTCTCCTCTTGCTCTTTCTATTGAACATTGCACTGAAATAATTCTAAGCAGGCAAGAAAAAGAAATAGAAGACATCCAAATTAGAAAGAAAGAAGTAAAACTATCTCATTTCACAGATGATGAATTATGTATGAGAACAACTAATTTATACACAATAAAAAACTATTAGAGGTAAGAAATGAGTTCAGCACACTTAAGAGAAACAAGGGTGACATGTAAAAGTTGTATTTCTAATCACTAGCAATGAACATTTTAAAAATAAAATTATAAGAACAATTCCATTTAAAATAGTGTCAAAATGAAAAAATATTTTAAAATGAATTTTTAGGCAGCTAAAATACTATTACACTGAAGACTATGAAACATTAATGAAAGAAATTAAGTAAAACCTAAGTAAATGGAAAGTTATCCATGTTCATAGATTGAAAGATGGCAATATTCCCCACATTTATCTACTATCAAAATTCCATCAATTTATTGATGAAGAAAATGACTAACTGTTCCTAAAATTCACATGGAATTTCAAGAGACCCAAAATAACCAAATGATCTAGAAAAAACACTTTGGAGGACTCAAACCCATAGGTATAAATCTTTGTGACCTTGGGTTGGGCAATGGTTTCTTAAATAAGACAGCAAACATGGAAGCAGGTAAAGAAAAAAAAGAGATAAATTGAACTTCATCAAAATTAAAATTTTGTACATCAAAAGACACAGGCAAGTGAAAAGGCAACTCACAGAATGGAAAAACTGTTGGCAAATAATATGTCTTATAAGAGTCTAGTATCCAGAATATAAAAAGAACTGTTACAACTTAACAACAAAAAGACAAACACCTCAATTTTTAAATGACAAAGGACTTGAATATAAATGTTTCCAAAGAAGATGTACAAATGGATGATTAAACTCCTGAAACGATGCTAATCATTGCTAGCCATTAGTAAGATGCAAATTAAAATTACAATGAGATATTGCCTAACAGTCACTAGAGTAGCTGCAAAAAAAAGAAAATAATAAATGTTGGCAAGAATGTAATGAAATTGGAACACTCATATGTTTCTGGTGGGAAAGTAAAATAGTGCAGCTTCTGTGGACAAGAGTTTGGTAGTTCCTCAAAAAGTACAGAATTATCATCTGACACAGCAGATTCACTTCTAAGAGAACTGAAAACAAATGTTCAAACAAAAACCTGTGCATGAACATTCATAGCGGCATTATTCCTAGTAGTCAAAAAGTAGAAGAAACCCCAATGTCCATTAGCTGATGAAAGAATAAATAAGATGTAGTGTAGCCATACAATGGCTACATCATAAATGAATGAAGTACTGACACATGCTAAATGAACCATGAAAATCTTTTGCTAAGAACCCAGACACAAAATGGCACGTATTATATAATTTAATTTATACGTCATGTTCAGAATAGGCAAATCCATAAAATTAGAAAACATATTGGTGGTTTACATGTACTGGGAGAGAGGAAAATAAGGAGGAATAGCTCAGTGGGTAGAGTGTTTCTTTTTGGGGTGATGAAAATATTCTACAATTAGGTAATGGTGGTGATTATACAACATAGTGCATGTGCCAAAAGCACTAAACTGTACATTTCAAAATTGTTAGAATGGTGAAATTTTGTGAATTTTACCTGAACTTAAAAACTGATACATTGGTTGAAATGCATTGACAGGAAGAGCCAATTAACATATAGAGATGATTTACAAATAAGATGCCTTGACTTAGTGAATATGAAGGTTTACTTATATGCTATATTAAATTTATTAATTATATAAATGATACTAATTTAGACAATATGAAGATGGTATAGAAATAGACAAATGTATCAATAAAACACAAATAGACCCATGAAATAATGGGTTCTTGGTGCCCCATAGCAAAGACATTACAAATCATGCGAAGAATTCCTTTATTAAACAGTGCTTGGGACAATTGGCTTTCCGTAATGAAAACAATAAATTTGCAGCAATAATACCGTACCTCAAAATTAGTTCCAGGTGTGTTATAGAAGACTAAATATCAAGAGAAAACTCTTTTAAAGCCTTTGAAGAATATCTTCATAAAGTAAGAGCAAGAATTCTTAAATGAGACCCTAAAAGCAATAATAAGGGGAAAAGTCTCACTAAAATATTAAAACAGCACAACAAATTATACCATAAGTAGTTTAAAACTAAGCTTCAGACTTGTAGACTGAAGCTTAAGCTCTTAAGGGTTTAAAGCTCTTTTTAAAAAGAGCTTATCTCATGTAACAGAAAAGTGTACAGTTGTTCCTCAGTATAATTGAGAGATTGGTTTCAGGACTCCGAGTAAACCAAAATCTTTGCATACTCAAGTCCCACATTTGGCCCTATAAGACCCGTGGATACGAAAAGACAGCCGTCAGTACATGAGGGTTTCACATTCCATGAATACAGTATTTTCAATCTGAGTTTGATTGAAAAATTGCATGTATAAGTGGACCCTCACAGTTCAAACCATTGTTGTTCAACAATCAGCTGTATAGGCCAGAAGACGTACATATACATGTACACATACATCAATAAGAATCCATAAAATAAACAACACTCTCAAATAGGAACATTGTCAGCATAAAGCAGCAACAACAAAAAATTTACTAAAGACCACAAAAAAATGAGCAATGTGGAGATTCTAGTCTCACTAATTTAGCAGAGAAATGCTAATTAAATCATAGGAACTTTAATTTCTTAACTGTGAGATTGAAAATATTAACAAATGTGACAATTAAGTCAGAATTCTTTCAACTTAATAGAAAATTAAAAGAAAATTGACTTAACAACTGGAAAGGAAATGTATTATAGAATTGGAAGTTTCAAGAGAGTCGAAGCTTCGGCTTCTTAATCTACTGGTTGTGGCTCCATTTTTCTCTGGTTTCCTCATTTGTATGTCGCTTTCATCTTAAGGCTGTCTCTCATTCATTAGCCTAAACTACACACTGTGTTTTCTTTAAATCATTCTTCCTACTAACTTATTCACCTCACAACATCACAAAATCATTACTATTACTGTGCTTATTTCCCAGATGGGAGCCTGATGCACCAAGAGGTTAACTGTGCCTCAGGCTACTCAGCAGGTAAGAGGCAGTTAGTTGTATTGCAGAACTCACACCCTTAAATGCATTTATAATTGATTAAAACTTAATAGAGCATTTTTCACATGACAAACACTGCCAGGAATCTGGGAGTCAATGCTTACCTAACCACAAGCCCTGCCCTTGTGGAACTTCACAAAATGGGGAGGAGGCCAAAAAGTGAAATCGTAATTAAAATATACTGTGATACGTGCTAAAGTCATAGAACATCAGAAAATGTAACAGCTTCCTGGTAGAGAAACTAACTCACTCCGATGACTGGCAATGCTTCCTGAATGAAAGAACATCTAGTTCCTCAGAGTCTCCCTTTCTCTAGTGCAAGCTCGACTAGACAGTTTTGACAATGGTGATATTAAGGCTCTGCTTGGTGCCATGCAATCTGCATTTGGGGTGCCAGCTAACCACGGGGCTCATCTGGAAAAAAGCAACTGCCCACCCCTGAGAACTTTGGGATTCATGGGAAATTACAGTTCCCCTGATGATGCAGGACCGGTAAGGCCCCAAAGTTCTTGACTTCGCCCAGGAAACAATTCAAGGACTAGTGAGTAGCGTTAAACAGAAACTTTTATTGAAGCGGCAGCGTACGGTAGCAGCAGCGGTACTGCTCTTTACAAAGCAAGGCTACCTGCTAGGCAGGGTGCCCAGAATAGCAGCTCACAGCCAGTACAGCAGTCATATTTGTACCCACTTTTAATTACATGCAAATTAAGGGGTGGTTTATGTAGAAATTTCTAGGGAAAGGGTGGTAACTTCTGGATGTTGCTGTGGTAATGGTAAACTGACATGGCACACTCGTGCGCATGTCTTATGGAAAAGTGCTTCTGCCCCAGCCTTGTTTTAACTAGTCCTCAATTTGATCTGGTGTCCAGGGCCCGCATCTGGAGTTGTCGCCCACCCCCTACCTCGCTATCACAAGAAGGAAAAAAGCCTAGTTCCAGGGAAGCTGAGCTTTATTGCAGCCCTCCATGTAAGACACCCACTCCTGCTCAAACAGCTAGCTAATTATCGAAACAACTAAATTTAGTCTAATTGAACACTTCTAGGCAATTCTTCTTAATATATCACAGTGAATGGTATTTTGTGAGGTTTCACTTCAAACTTTACTTATTCTTGTGTCAAATTTTAATCTACAAAAGTAGGAATATAGACTTTAAGATGGTAACTCTACTACGTCTCTCCGATAGCGCTCACAAGAAATTGCTCTTCTGAATAATTCAAGAGGCTCTACACTGGGAAATGTCCCATGCACTGCCCACTTTGTGGTTTTCCTGCTGTATATTATTTGCTCAGTGTCTTCCAGGGTCTACTGAAGGAAGTTAGTGGCCGTGAATATTCAGACAAGCAATACATATTTAACCAGCAAACTAAGAAGTAAAAATTCTCAGCATGAGGAAATATTAATAATAACTTCCAGAAAAATACCAGAAACCAGCAACCAGAAACAGTGCAATTGATATATGGATGGAATATAAAATTCCTCAAGGGAAGGGATAGGTGTTATTCATCTCTGGGATGTCAGAAGTTGACCAGGTGCCTGAGGTAAAATAGATTTCTAATAAATTTTGGAGACATAAATTAAATTAATTGGATAATTTTTTATTTATGCTATGAATTCAGAATTGAAAACATTTGCATAATATTTTAGATAACATGTCCTAGGAATCTACATTAATCCTGTAAACAAATAGCCTAAACAAGATCGCTGAAATATTACACTGGGGAAAGAGAAGGAGGTGGTAAAAAGGGCACAGATTTAAAACTGGGTAACTGTGTGATACCCTAGGTCCACTCCTTCTTGTTATGTTCAAACCCAGGAGAGGGAGGATTGGCAGAGCAATCCAAACCAGGTTCTCCACGTGGACAGTCTAAGTGTGATTATACCTTGTGACCCAAGGCCAAAACCAATGCTTAGCCAAAAAAAGTGGAGCCAGGGAAATTCTAGGTAAATTTGCAGTAAAAAAAAAAAAATATATATATATATATATATTTTGGGGGAACTGTCCTATGATGGGAGCAAATGAACATCATTTTAGTATTAAGTTGAACTGAAAAAGACTACAGCCTTTTTATCATATCATGCTGTATCTATTTTGGAATCACAGACATAATGGATGATGTTTGAGCACACATGACTTCAGGCAAGTTGTCCCATTTCCTCAGTTTCTACCATGTGCAAAACGGGGCTGATTACAGTCATTCTTTTATAGGTGGTTGGGAAGATTAAATGCACTGAGATGCATGACATATGTAAAAAATGCTTGGCTGACCATAAATTATTATAAAATATAATTCATTAATTAAGGCCTGTGGCATTTCAGACCACTTTCTGCTACTACCAGTGGATATGACTTACTCCTTTGTTAGAGAGATTTTTGAGTGTGAGTTTTCTTTCATTCCCAAATCCCATTTTCTGTAATTATGAGATATTTTTGTTTTTACCACTGTTTTCAATTATAGTGTGGATACCTGTTGTCATCTTTTCATAATGAAATTTTACTGGTCTACTTACGCAATAAAGTCTATTTGATATTTTGCATTCACAGAGCTTGTTCTAAGTTTGGGACATTTTTACCTACTGAGGTTTACACTATGCTTTCATAGGATGTTTGAAGTCATATTACTATTACCTGCAGTCATTTATGATTGCTTTTTAAAAGGAAGACAATTTGGCAGTTAACAAGGGACATTGATGAAGAAAACTTTCCACACTGCTCAAAGAGGCTGAGTCAGTATCTGTTGCCCTTTTTCACCACAGATGTTCCTGTTTGTTCGAAAAAGTAGTTTGTATTAGCACAGCCCTCAGAAAAACCTACAGTTTGTGGCAGACACTGCTATTGACTACAATGCTCCCTTCTTTACCAATAGGACCAGGATTTCACTCATCAACTGGCCTAGATTAAGGAGAAAGAAATCTACATTTCTGAACCTGGTAATGTCTGAGCATAATCATGGAAGAAAGAGCTGGCCTATGAGCTTGAGTCATTCAGCAAGTATTTCTGAGTTCTTACAATGTGCTAGATACTCTTTACATGCTGAATGAGATAGCAAAACTAAGTCTGCTCGGGATAATTGGGAAATTATCGTTTTATTCCTGTAGGCACCCCCTGCTTTTCACTATCACTTTTTTCTTTTTGTTGGAAGGGTGGATATTATGGCTGGAGCTGCAGCAGCCGTCATGCCAACATGAGGGAAACGCTAATGGAATTGCAGAGACTTTGGCCTTGGCCTTGTGATTCAGCCCTGGATGAGCTGTCTCCACATTGCTTATCATACAAGAGAAAAACCAATCTATATCTTTTATTGAAAGCCATGATTATATAGGTTATATTTTTTTATTTTTCTTTTTATTTTTAGGGGCTTTCCAGCAAAAAAAAAAAAAAAAAAAAAAAGACAGAAAGACCACTAACCAAATTCTAAAAGAGCTGTAACACTAATGTAGGTATTATTTTTAATAAGCAGAACAAAAAATTCTTAAACTTATTTGTGTTTCTTTCACATACTTTTAGGAGCCTTTTATTTACATTGAATAAACATTGTGCCCTGCCTTATGATAATAACTGGGATGCAGGAAATTTGAAAAAGCCCATGTCTTTGAAAAGCAGGATAAAGTATACATTATGGAATAACAAAACAGATTTAGAAAAGAATTCCAGAGTATTTTATAATATGCTTGTTTTATCAGTGAGTACATTGAGACTCATAGGGATTGGATGACTTAAAATCAAACTGCTTCTTAGCAGCAGAATATAATGTAATTCAGTTTTAGTGATACCTACTTCAGTGTTATTTTCAAAAACCCACACAAACAACCTGAATGACAAAGAAAACGGCAAAAAGAAATTCAACTTACATGTCTATGCCCTTTAGAATAAGTTTCGAGGGTGCTATTTCTGCATAGTTATTATGCTATTATTACATGTTTCATTGTCCAAATAATTTGGAAAACACTGTAATAGACTTAATAGGTTTGCTTCCTTAAGACTCTTCAGAGCCCCCAGTTTATGAAAGTGCACAATAAATCTTGAAAAGAGAAATAGTGTACAGAATTTCTCAACTTATTTAGATCGTGGAACCTGTTTTTCTTTGAGCATTTTAAGGAACTGGTGTTCTGAAGAATACACTCTAAAAAACATAAAAAGTTATTAATTAACTCAAACTATTTGTGAAATAATTTAATATTTATATATGGCAAATAATACTAGAAGTATCATTCCATGAATCCTCTAAAAGTTATAACAAAGTTCTTTATGATATTCAAGAAAATTTAAGTACTATGATTTTTTTTAAAATCTAAATATTCTGGCCTGGTGCAGTAGCTCACGCCTGTAATCTCAGCAATTTGGGAGGCTGAGGTGGGTGGATCACTTGAGGCCAGAAGTTCTAGACCAACCTGGCTAACATGGTGGAATCCCGACTCTACCAAAAACACTTATTTGTACTTAAATATATATATATAATATGTATATATACACTTAAATATATATAATATGTATATATACTTAAATATATATATTTGTACTTAAATATATACATTTTTAAGTATAAAACCTACTTGAACAAAAAAGTTATGATAATTTGAAATTCTCAAAAGAGGAAATGTGACTATTTCATTTTATACATGCTATATTACTATTTCCTATTACATAACATGACCAAATACTTAAAAATGTTTAACCCACATGTAATATAAAATACACAAATTTTACTACATTATATTAATGTTAAAATTTGAAAAGCTAGATAGATTTTCAAAAACTCAAATTTTACCAATTAATAATTTGGTTTCAGGACAAGGCAAAATATTCACAGAAGCATATTTTAACTGTGATGATTTTTATTTAACTCTCTACAACATTTTGTTATTTACTATGCAGTAGCCAATATATGATGATGTTAGTTCTCTATTTCTCAGTGTGACATTAGAAGAATGTGTCTTATTTTAAGAATATTTAACATGGTGGCAAAGTATTTTATGACTTCGCCACCATCATGTGGAATTTAGTTTTATTAAATGTCAGAAAAGCACAAGCCTTTTAAAAAAAAAAAAAGTGTGTTGAGTGTTTCGGTTTAAGGACTTCTTGTTCTGGGGCCCATAGACTCCCTAACATGTCTCCATATGATTCAAGAGTCTCCTGAAAGTGTATTTGTGTATTTAAGGTTTTCTGTGGGTATGGCATGGTTCTGGGAAGCTCGCATTATTGCCTGAAAAGGTAGAGACCAAGCAAGGGTTAGAAACCATTTACATGATTTACACAATCAAAAATGTACATTCTGGCCAGGCACGCTGGCTCACGCCTGTAATTCCAGCACTTGGGAGGCCGAGATGGGTGGATCGCTTGAGGTCAGGAGTTCAAAACCAGCCTGGGCAACACAGTGAAACCCCATCTCTACTAAAAATACAAAAACTACGCAGCCTTTGTGGTGTGCACCTGTAGTCCCAGCTACTTGGGAGGCTGAGGCACAAGAATCACTGGAACCCCAGGAGGCAGAGGTTGCAGTGAGCCAAGATTGCGCCTCTGTACTCCAGCCTGGGCAACAGAGCAAGATTCTGTCTAAAAACAAAAAAAGTAAATTCTAAATATATAAATGAACTTTCCTTTTGGTAGAAATGCCCTACTCTCAAGAGAACATGCCACATAACAATAAGAAAAAATAGATATGTATATGTGTAGATATGTAAACAAATACAAGTTGCATAACAGAAATAACTTCCTTGATATGGCCTAGCACTGATATTGAGGCCAACACACTAATACATATTTTTGTTTCTGCAATCTTCACCAAAACTTTTTCTTTCAGACGTTGATGTCTAACATCTTTTAGATGTTGTAAAGTTTTCCCAAGATTTTGTACAAAAGAAAGAGACATTTAAATGTTAATTTGCAAAGTGAATACTCAGTTGGCAATAAGACTTGGTCTTCAAAAATAGTGACCTCTTGGGCATTAAAGAAAAAGAGTTCTATCATATCTAATATTTCTTAAAATCAAAAGTAATATTTTTTTCAGTGTTCTGCAACAACCAAATTCAATAGGGTTTCTTTCACTTACTACTGAAACTAAAAATTCAAATAACTAGTGAACTACTTCCTTTCAATAAAATTCTAATTCTTTTTTATTATTATTATACTTTAAGTTCCAGGGTACATGTGCACAACATGTAGGTTTGTTACATATATATACATATGCCATATTGGTGTGCTGCACCCATTAACTCATCATTTACATTAGATATATCTCCTAATGCTATCCCTCCCCGCTACCCCCTCCCCACAATAGGCCCCGGTGTGTGATGTTCCCCTTCCTGTGTCCAAGTGTTCTCATTGTTCAATTCCCACCTATGAGTGAGAACATGCGGTGTTTGGTTTTCTGTTCTTGCGATAGTTTGCTGAGAATGATGGTTTCCAGCTGCATCCATGTCCCTACAAAGGACACGAACTCATCCTTTTTTATGGCTGCAT
>NW_012105553.1:166681-167836 GCF_000951045.1 Mandrillus leucophaeus
GTAATATTGTTATGTGTGAACTTGATCCTGTCATTAGGATATTAGCTGGTTATTTTGCTGCCTAGTTGATGCTGTTTCTTCCTAGCATCAATGGACTTTACATTTTGACATGTTTTTGCAATGGCTGGTACCTGTTTTTCCTTTCCATGTTTAGTGCTTCCTTCAGGGTCTCTTGTAGGGCAGGCCTGGTGGTGAGAAAATCTCTAAGCATTTGCTTGTCTGTAAAGGATTTTATTTCTCCTTTACTTATGAAACTTAGTTTGGCTGGATATAAAATTCTGGGTTGAAAATTCTTTTCTTTAAGAATGTTGAATATTGGCCCCCACTCTCTTCCGGCTTAGAGGGTTTCTGCCAAGAGATCTGCTGTTAGTCTGATGGGCTTCCCTTTGTGTGTAACCCAACCTTTCTCTGTGGCTGCCCTTAACATTTTTTCCTTCATTTCAACTTGGTGAATCTGACAATTATGTGTCTTGGAGTTGCTTTTCTCGAGAAGTATCTGTGTGGCATTCTCTGTATTTCCTGAATTTGAATGTTGGCCTGCCTTGCTAGGTTGGGGAAATTCTCCTAGTTGATATCCTGCAGAGTGTTTCCCAACTTGGTTCCATTTTCCCCGTCACTTTCAGGCACACCAGTCAGATGTAGATTTGGTCTTTTCACATAATCCCATATTTCTTGGAGGCTTTGTTCCTTTCTTTTTACTCTTCTTTCTGCACACTTCTCTTCTCGCTTCATTTCATTCATTTGATCTTCAATTGCTGATACTCTTTCTTCCAGTTGATTGAGTCAGTTACTGAAGCTTGTGCATTTGTCACGTAGTTCTCATGTCATGATTTTCATCTCTATCAGTTCTTTTAAGGTCTTCTCTGCATTTATTATTCTAGTTATCCATTCATCCATTCTTTTTTCAAGGTTTCTAGTTTCTTTGCGCTGGGTACGTAGTTCCTCCTTTAGCTCTGAAAAGTTTGATCAACTGAAGCCTTCTTCTCTCAGCTCGTCAAAGTCATTCTCCGTCCAGCTTTGTTCCTTTGCTGGCAATGAATGAGCTGTGTTCCTTTGGAGGGGGAGATGCACTCTTATTTTTTGAATTTCCAGCTTTTCTGCCCTGCTTTTTCCCCATCTTTGTGGTTTTATCTGCCTTTGGTCTTTGATGATGGT
>NW_012105553.1:171670-172238 GCF_000951045.1 Mandrillus leucophaeus
TTCCAGTTTTTGCCCATTCAGTATTATATTGGCTGTGGGTTTGTCATAAATAGCTCTTGTTATTTTGAGATACGGTCCATCAATACCAAATTTATCGAGAGTTTTTAGCATGAAGGGCTGCTAAATTTTGTCAAAGGCCTTTTCTGCATCTATTGAGATAATCATGTGGTTTTTGTCTTTGGTTCTATTTATATGCTGGATTATGTTTATTGATTTGGGTATGTTGAACCAGTCTTGCATCCCAGGGATGAAGCCCACTTGATTATGGTGGATAAACTTTTTGATGTGCTGCTGGATTCGGTTTGCCAGTATTTTATGGAGGATTTTTGCATCGATGTTCATCAGGGATATTGGCCTAAAATTCTCTTTATTGGTTGTATCTCCGTCAGGCTTTGGTATCAGGATGATGCTGGCCTCGTAAAGTGAGTTAGGGAGGATTCCCTCTTTTTCTATTGATTTGAATAGTTTCAGAAGGAATGGTACCAGCTCCTCCTTGTACCTCTGGTAGAATTCAGCTGTGAATTCGTCTGGTCCTGAACTTTTTTTGGTTGGTAGACTATTAATTATT
>NW_012105553.1:181039-195278 GCF_000951045.1 Mandrillus leucophaeus
TTTCCTTCTAACAGTCAGGACCCTCAGCTGTAGGTCTGTTGGAGTTTGCTTGAAGTCCACTCCAGACCCTGTTTGCCTGGGTATCAGCAGTGGAGGCTGCAGAAGATAGAATACTGCTGAACAGCGATAGTGTTGCTGTCTGATTCTCGCTCTGGAAGCTTCATCATGGGGTGTACCCCACCATGTGAGGTGTGCGGTGTCGGTCTGCACCTAGTGGGGGATCTCTCCCAGTTAGGCTACTCAGGGGTCAGGGACCCACTTGAGCAGGCAGTCTGTCTGTTCTCAGATCTCAACCTCCATGCTGAGAGATCCACTGCACTGCTCTCTTCAAAGCTATCAGACAGGGGCATTTACCTCTGCTGAGGTTTCTGCTGCTTTTTGTTTCGCTATGCCCTGTCCCCAGAGGAGGAGTCTACAGAGGCAGGCCAGCCTCCTTGAGCTGCAGTGGGCTCCACCCAATTCGAGCTTCCTGGTGGTTTTGTTTACCCACTTAAGCCTCAGCAATGTTGGGTGCCCCTCCCCCAGCTTTGCTGCTGCCTTGCAGTTAGATCTCAGACTGCTGTCCTAGCAATGAGGGAGGCTCCATGGGCGTGGGACCCTCTAGGCCAGGTGTGGGATATAATTTCCTGGTGTGCCATTTGCTAAGATCCTTGGTAAAGCACAGTATTAGGGTGGGAATTACCCAATTTTCCAGGTGTTGTCTGTCTCAGTTTCCCTTGGCTAGGAAAAGGGATTCCCTTCCCCCTTGCACTTCCCAGGTGAGGTGATGCTTCACCCTGCTTCAACTCTCACTGGTCGGGCTGCTCCAGCTGACCAGCACTGATTGTCCCAGCACTCCCCAGTGAGATGAACCCAGTACCTCAGTTGAAAATGCAGAAATCACCCATGTTCTGTGTCACTCACGCTGGGAGCTGGAGGCTGGAGCTGTTCCTATTCAGCCATCTTGGGCGTGCCCCCAAAATTCTAATTCTTTATAGTAGAGATTCTAATGCTAAATAGTTAAGATTGTCTACAAACTCATAGGAAGTTTTTTAATTGGAGTTTGCTCAAATTTAATGCTGGCAGGGTTCTCCACTTACTGTCTTTACGCTAAAATTCAGATATTGGATCTACAAGATGAACTAATCTACAAGCATGCTAATTATTTGAGACAGCTTGGCTTTGGCTGTTGTCCCCACAAGTCACTGCTCATGGCCTTACGTGACAATATGTATATGGCCACTGGCCACCAAAAACAGGCTAGATAGGAGAAAAATTGGGCACAGATCATGTCTCATCTAGAACAAAGAGATTCCAAAATACCCTTATGAAGCCTTCACAGTGTTCCCAGTCTGTTCGATTTTGATTTTTCACTTAGTAAATCACAATACAGATTAAATCTCAGATTAAACTTGACTAATTTTAGTCTCTACTGATATTACAATGTCAGAAACAGATTCAGAAAATATTGTCTGAGCAAATTTCTATTTGGGAGATTTTTTAAGGAGCTCCATTGAGAAAGCAAATTAAGTTGTAAGTAAGACATATTAGAATAGGTCTGTACATAAAATATGTATTTTTAATTATCAACTGCATGATTCTTTTTTTTGCCCTATCTTTTAACTTTATTTTTATTTATTTATTTTTTCTTTATTATTTTACTTTAAGTTCCAGGATACAGGTGCAGAACGTGCAGGTTTGTTACATAGGTATACATGTTCCTTGGTGGTTTGCTGCACCTATCAACCCATCATCTAGGTTTTAAGCCCCGCATGCATTAGGTATTTGTCCTAATACTCTCCCTCCCCTTGCCCCCTACCCCCCGACAGGCCCTGGTGTGTGATATTTCCCTCCTTATGTCCATGTGTTCTCATTGTTCAACTCCCACTTATGAGTGAGAACATGCGGTGTTTGGTTTTCTGTTCCTTTGTTAGGGTGCTGAGAATGATGGTTTCCAGCTTCATCCACGTCCCTTCAAAGGACATGATTTCATTCTTTTTTATGGCTGCAACTGCATGATTCTTTAACCCAGTGAATCTTCTTACACCTAAACAACTCTAGAGAATACTAAGATAACTTTCTAGAATAATGAAAAGGCTCCATCCCCGCCTTGCCTAATCCTGGCCACCTGGGGCTATCGATCACTGGAATGTGGTTAGAGTAACTGAGAAACTGGACTTTAGTTTGATTTACTTTAAATTAACTCAATTTAAATGGGCACATGTGGTCAGTGATTACTGCATTGAACATCTTGGCTCTAAAGAATCAGTTGTAAAAGTACATTGTATTTAGTCCAGTCATTTACTTATTAAGATCACTCTGATTTATTAAGTGCAATAACATGGAAAGGGGGTTAGGGGCTGAGGTCTTTTTCCCTTCTCTGCATCCTCTAGTGGTGTCTGGAAATAGATTGACCTGAGCTCCATTGTCTGGTTGCCTGCATAGTGTAGAGCCTGGGCTAAATCTATATTTAAACAGACAGCAAGTTTTGACATGAAAACCATTTCACAGATACTTTATTCTGTGGGAAACAGTTAAATTGTCATTTGGAAGTCATTCTCAAAAAGCTGCAAGCTAATATAAAGACACCTGATAGAATAAACAAGACAAACATCTCAGCTAGCCTGGCACACCGAGAAAGGGGAGGGACGTGTGTGCCCAGTGTCAGGGACAAGTTCATGGTCTCCAGTGCTTGGCTGACCAGCTCGAGACCACCAGTTACAGCCTGGCGAGAAATGAGGGGCTATGATCCCAGTCTGATTCAGGCAATTCACACCAAATGTGTGGAAATACTGAATGCAAATTTCGAATATCAATGGCAAATAAACTTTGATGTGGCCAGAAGCTATCAAGTATAGTACTCAACTTATTTTAATTCAGAAATTCTAACAAGTGAAATGAAGAGAAAATGTATGTTCATCGTAGATACCATGACGAGGTGTCAAAGCATCAAGACCTAACTTTGCAGCCATTATGTATGGATCCTCATCAGCTGGACTCAATGGCAAATGATACACATCCGAAAACTTTTTCTGTCTTCTTCCAGCTTTTAAAATCCTTATTTTCTCTTCCATTAACAGACTCATCATGTTTTCCTTAATTCTGAGATAACAAGTTTTCAAAGCTCAGTTTATTCTAAAGTACCCATGAAAAAAAGGATGCTGTTGTTTCTTTTTTTCTCTTTTCTTTCTTTTTTCTTTATTTTTCTTTTCTTTCCTTTTCTTTCTTCCTTTTTCTCTTTTTCTTTCTTTCTTTTCTTCCGTCCTTCCTTTCTTTTTCATATATTTCTTTCTTTCTTTTCTTCACAAAGAATTACGGCTGAGGAGATTTGAGCTATATTGACTTAGATAAAAACAGCTAACAATTCTTTTAACAGTTATGTCAATCCTTTTTCTTCAACAATTTTAAGGTTTTTGTTCATTTCTTAGTTTTATTCTGAAAATAAGATTTATTTTTAAAATATTTTATATTTTTATTTAAATTATATCTTTTATTTAAATTTTATACATATATGTGAAAATATCTGCAACTGCACATGAATAAACATTCAGAAATACATCAGCACACCCTTAATGAGTAGCTCATATGCTTCAGTTTAAAATATTCAGTTGCAGAGACAAGAATCAAAGAATCACATTACTATTACTGCTTTTAATTCTATATGTATGAAAAATCATGGTAGTTTTCCATCAGAAACATATTTTGCTTTAAATCATCAAGGTTATTTGAGGCAAATTTTAAAATATATGCATATATATATATATATTAGCCTGAGTCTAAAGATCTAAAAAATGAAACAGTTTTATAATAAAAAGTGAGTATTTTCAACATTTAAAACACTTGACATGTCATTTCAGTCTTTTTAGTGGCATGCTTGCTGCATAAATAAACATTCATTTAATTAGATTCAGGCCCTGTAATTATACTCGAAATTATTAAATAGATCATTAGATAGTTTTAGGATTTGACTTTGAAAGCAGCATCCAAAACCTGGAGATCAGAAAATGGTAGCTGGACATAATTTTGCTATTTCCTGTTTGATTGGAACTCAGACACTGTGAAGTTAGTCAATTTGTAGATTTCTACCTAGGACGGAAAATATTTTTTTTTTTTTTCTGAGTCAGGGTCTCACTCTGTTGCCAAGGCTGGAGTGTAGTGGCACAATCTTGGCTCACTGTAGCCCTGACATCCTGGGCTCAAGTGGTCTTCCTACCTGAACCTCCCAAGTAGCTTGGTCTACAGGTGTGCACCACCACACCAAGCTAATTTTTATATTTTTGTAGAGACAAGGTTTCACCATGATGCCCAGGCTGGTCTCGAACTCCTGGTCTCAAAGAATGTAATTTAACATTAAAGGCTTTTCTGTCTGGTAGGATATCAATAAGTTCATATCTAACCTATCAGTCTTACTCTAATTTTTTCCAAATGACAAATATTCAGATCTTGAAAATGCTCCTTAAATCCTCTTTTTTTCAATTAGTGACTCTCTTATTATTTGAATGGAATCTTGACACCTTTTCACTCTTCTCACTCTAAAACTTTTTTAACTTTTGAAAATTATACTTTTATAGTTTGATGCAATGTTTGATCATACTGTAACATATAAATCATATGTTGACCAAACAGAAATAAGGGACTGAACTGCAATCAAACTAAAGACAGTGTTCTTGAATATAGACCATTATATGTTCTCTCCCTTCCCCCAGATACTTAGTAGATACCATGATTTTCTATATTGTTCCTATAAAAATGCCATTAATGCTTTCCTGAGTTATGAGTTTAAAAGCCTGTGCTTTCTTATGACTAAAAGCTTCATGTGTTTCAAGAATTTAGTTAGCTGTTGATAGTACTTACAAGTAGTAAAGTTGATAGGGTTTACATAATATTTTTATTAAGTTATAAGCCCATTGCTGCACTGTCAAAAATAGTTCTAACTAGAGGCCACCTCTGCTTAACAAAGTTAATCCACCTTCCAAGTACAGTTCAAGTATAAGCTCCTCAAGTACAAGCACAGTGCACTATTTGCTGTCTGAAAACAGTCAAAGCGGTGGAGCTCAAAGAGCCAACAGTTAGAATTCTCGTTCCAAGCCAGAATCCTGGCTCTGGCACTAAATGTGTTAGGCCACACACTAGATCCATCATCTGCAAAGCGAGAACAATTTGTGAGCCTTGTCATCAAGGTCACGGTGTGATGTGTTGGAAAGAAAATGAAGTTCTGGAGTTAGACCTAAGTTGCAATCCTGGCACTTCCATTTAGTGGTTGTTTCCTGCTTATAAAATAGAAACAAATACCATCAACCTTTTATGTTATGAAAATTTAATCAGATGACTCAATTAAAGCATCATTTTCAAATAAGTGTATTTATTAACCTACAAATGTAGCTTCAAGCCAGATTCACAGGTAGCAAAATGAATTAGCACACCTACTTTTATTGACTATTAAACATAAATTGAATCTTTGACATTACTTTAGTGGGTAACTACTTAAAGCTATTTTAAAGATTTTCATATGTGCTACAAATGTTCTAAATTTTAGTGAGAGAAGTTTTTAAAACAGTACATTAAGGGGCAATTGTTATTATTTCTTAATCAAAATTATCCGATGCACATGACTGCATTCGTTTGGCAAGATTTAGAAGCATTATATTGCTTTACCTTTAGTGTAACAAGATCACACGATGAAATATGAACATTCAGGTTAATTATATAGATTTTTGTCCACATGGCATGATCCATCCAGACATTTGAAACATCAGGAAAAAGATGTGAATTATCATTTATCCAAATGCCTGTCATCTCAAGGAGAAAGCCTGTGAAAGAACAACTGAGAGGGTTACATTGCAGTATGCATTAATCTTTTGAAGTAGTGGTGTAATAGTGCAATGGAAAGCATCATTTTTAGTGGCTAGTACCTAGTAGGTTTTCCCTGGGTATTCATGATCTGCTCACAAAACGTCTTCCAGGCTCTCTGACTATGGTCACACCAACCAGAGTAAATCCAAAATCACAGGAAACAAATAGAGTCCTGAGAATCCTACCTCACAAACTTTATCTGGAAAGATTGGTATAATGGAAACTGACATAGAGTTGACTACACTCACCAATGCCATGACTCCGTCTCCAACTTGCCTCACCCAGCACCCAAGTCCAGTTTCTGTTCCTATTCCCCCACTGAGCATGGAATCCCTGAGGCTGCAAATAACCCTACAGCCTCCCCCTGTCCCGTGAGCAGTTATCCAACCACATCGCAGTACATCTCTCTTTGGCAGCTCTTCTGATATCTCCTTCCTTGTTGAAACTCTTAACTGTAACTCTTGATTCTATGAGTTACTTTTCTTTCTTCCTCTGTCATTCAAATGCTCCTGCCCCTTGGCCCATTGTTTCTCCTGTTCTTTACACTTTCCTAGACAACTGCATCAATCAACTCTATCTCACCTCCTTTCTGTATGGCTGATAAATCCCTAATACACATCTTTCTCACGGACCTCTCTCCTGACCTTTGGAGCCCTACAAACTGCTACTGAATAACTGCAAGTAAGTGCTCTGAAGTTCCCAGAAATTCAACGGGTTAAAAGAGAAACTTTTCATTTAATCTTTAACATGAACTTTCTCAGACATTCTTTATTTTGGTTGTTACAACCAATAGTTCCCTCATCTCCAAAGTTAGAAACCTGGTCACCAAAAGTTCAAATGAGGAGAATTTATTAAAGGATCTACTTGTTAGAGGTATGGGCAAGGTTAAGATAAGATGAAACTTTCAGAGACTTGCAAAAGTGAAAAGTTGTTTTACCAAGCCTAGGGATGAAGAGAAGAAACAGGCGTCAGTGGATCTGCATTCCTTATGGGTTAGTGTCCCTTCAGGGACCAATAAGAACTGGGAAATCAAAATAGAGTTGACTTCACTCATCAGTCCAATGAGAACTGGGCCTGGAAAGGACACTTCCCACAGAGAACGCAGATCAAAGACTTTCACAACATGTCAGTGAATTTTCTGAACAAACGTAACCTGCGCAATTTCAAACAACAGGTGTCTTCCTCTGGAATTTGCTCTAATATTAGGAAAGAATTGCTCCATTCTGATAAGAATTCCTGCCATCAGTCATGCTTTCTGGATGACATGTCTCTCATCTCTTCACAGTTTTGCATTCCCAGTTCAAAAAAGTTAGTCAGTGAAAACTCATTATTTCTTCCAGAGACATTCACAGGGAGCTAACCCTGTAAATCCTTGAAGGGGAACATAGTTCTGAGACTTTTCACGTCATCTGAACTAAGTCCTTAGGACCCCAATATAATCGGACACCCCACTTTCTTCAGGCTGTTCCCAAAGGACGAATATGAGGAAATTCCTTTTCATGGTTACTGCTGGCCTTGTTTGTTTTTGTAGTGTCAGAAAATATGTTCTTAAAATGGCTTCTGTTAAAGTTTTGGCAATATATTGTTCTGACTAGAGTCACCAAAACAAATGTTTGTCAAAAACTTTTAATTTATCTTGTGTGAGGGAAGAAATGTCATTGAATTTCCTCCTAAAACCTAAAGACATTTTGGAAATTGAAGCTTTAATATGCTGAAGGTGGTATTTCAGTGGCAACAACACCTGTGACCTTGATAGATAGATGTTTGTCTTGGATGTTGAGAGAGGAAACTTGAGGTTGTTAAGCCCACATAAATCTCTGGATTCTTCTCAAAGGTCCATTAAGAACACAGTAAAATCTCTTCATGAATGATCCTCCATTTGGAAACAAATGCATTTGGATGAGGGACCATCTCATGAAACTAAGGTGGGTACATGCATCAGAATATATGTGTGCAGAGTGTGTATTCCTCACAAGGTCTCAGGAAACTAAACACACAAAAGGCAGAAAGTATGTTCTGTTTTCGGTTCCCTTGGAAACTAGCACAAGGGTGGGCACCTATCAGTTGCTAGATAAATGTTACTTATTGAATAAAATGGTCCTCACAAAATCTGGCTGTTACATTATTAGTTTTAATCGAAAAGTCTTCTAATTTCAGATTCAGCATCATTTGTCCCTGTTTTTCATAACTTTAGTCCCCGCTGTCTTCAATACAAAGATTGAAGCATTCTCAGTATTATGTGCTTCTGCTTTTAGATTTTTAGCGACTTACCTGGATAATATCATAGTACTGAACAAAAGACTGTTTTAATCTCTCATATTTGATTGCTACACTTTAGTTCTAATGTATGAAACTAAATTTGAGATTATAGCAGGATTGTTTAGAAAATTGTTTATATATTTTCCTATGTTTTTAAGTTCTACACCAAAGTTTGCAAGGAAAAGGAACGTGTTGAGACAAATTCATCCAGCTATTTCTGGATTGACTTATATTTATAGAAGTCATTGGTAACTTTAAAAGGAGCTGAGAAAGTACGAATTGTTTCAAGAGCTTGAGAGGCAAGGTAATAACATCGCTGGGCCATTATTCAATAACTGAACCTTATACTTGTTTACTTAGGATTAAAATATCGCTTCAGTACCACACAGAAATTAGGCTGTTCTTTTTGGAGTCTTTTAATAGTTAGCTGAGTGCTCCTCAGGAAGAAGCCATATACCCGGAATGTAACTAGGAGACAGTCATGGAACCGTAACACAGACCATGGACTGCAGCAGCTTAGCTTGGAGCTGGGTCAAACCTCACAGTAAGGCTCCATCTCAGGCCTGGCTGCAAAGTCAACATCTCTCTGCATCCATGTTTTCACATTTACCTTTCTGGAGTGGCAATATGAGAATTTTTCCCTAAAAGAAAAGAGAGTGATGCTTTCATCGAAAGTAAAAGTAAAGAAATATTGTGTGTGCCTAACCAATCTTACAGGGGGAAAAGATTTATATTATCTTGAAAACATAATTTGGTCTTGTTCAGGCCATTGGGGGAGAGGGGGACTCAGAACAGTGGTAAATAATTCTTTGCTCAAAGTAGACTTCCGCATTTTGGTTCAATGTGAGCCATGACCCAGGTGTGAGGCTGAGGACAGGGTTTGACCCAGACCAATGAACTGCTTAGAAAGCTTTTTTTTTTTTTTTTTTTTTTTAAATTCTGTGGTAACAGCAACCCAGGAGTGGAATGTACTAAGGAAAAGGAAATGTTAAACTCAGCCTAATCAAACATTTTCTTATCCAAAATTGAATATAATTTGGTTTTACGGGACCAAGAGGTTCATTGAGTGGATAAATTACTTACCATATCCACAGTCAATTAAGTAGAGTGTTTGCAAGTCATAAGACAAAATATTGGGTACAGCCAAGGATCACTAGTGCCTCTCATTTAACATAAAACAGTTTGAGACCTTAGTTTATATAATCCACTTCTTCTACTGTGCACAGCTGTAACCGTGGTGCAGGGGAAAGAGTTCTTCACATCTATGACCTGGGCTCACATCCTTGCCATCTGCATATGACTGAGCATTCTTGGATAAATTGTGTCTCTAAGACTCTTCTTTTGCACATGGACAAAGAAGGGGAAAGGATAACAATAGTTATAAACACAGAATTTTTATGATAACTACAAATATACTTGGAAATGCCTAGAAATCTGCACTAAAAATACAGATCCTCTACCTAATAGTCCTGTCAACTAGTTTTTTGACTATAAAAATTTAATCACGATGCATTGATTCTATATGGCTTTGGGGAACATTATAAAGGATCATGAATGTGAAGTGCCTGGACCATTGTAAGCTCTCAGTAAGTATTAGTCACACAATGAAGATATAGTAAGGAGAAGGAAAAGGAGAAGAATAAGTAGAAAGAGACAAGACCATCTGCCCAATGAAATTTTCTAGAATTTCCACCTAAATTTTGTTTTGTTTCATGACATATCAAATTGTAGTTTTGACACCTAGCTAAGTTAACTAAAGCTCAAAAGACAATTATAATGCCTACCAAAAAATATTGCTGCACAGAATATATAAAATCATTTACAGAAAGTATTTTGCTTGATACATCAGGTAAAAATAGCCAATAATAACTAGTAGCTGGCATTATTATTGTTATTACTATCAATGGTTTTATATTATGAAAGCATGATCATGTGGGCAAATTTTAAAATAAAAATAAGCAAAAATGATAGTAAGAACCCATCCCTCAGAAACAATCACTGTTAACATTTTCATGCCTATCTCTTCTTATAAAGTAAGAAGGAGACCAGACGCGGTGGCTTATTCCTGTAATCCCAGCACTTCAGGAGGCCTAGGCAGGTGGATCACTTGAGGTCGGGAGATCGAGACCAGCCTGGCCAACATGGCGAAAACCATCTTTACTAAAAATGTTAAAATTAGCTGGACATGGTGGTGCATACTTGTAGTCCCAGCTACTCGGGAGGCTGAGGCAGGAGAATTGCTTGAACACGGGAGGCGGAGGTTGTAGTGAGCCGAGATTGTGCCACTGCACTCCAGTCTGGGCGACAGAGTGAGACTCTATCTCAAAAAAAAAAAAAAAAAGGAAGGAAGATGTGCTGATTGGCAATGAAGTGGTGAAGGAGCAAAGACAAATTTCGATCC
Organism: Mandrillus leucophaeus; assembly: GCF_000951045.1. Classification (NCBI taxonomy): domain Eukaryota; kingdom Metazoa; phylum Chordata; class Mammalia; order Primates; family Cercopithecidae; genus Mandrillus; species Mandrillus leucophaeus. Next base: position 191,532 of record NW_012105553.1, read on the forward strand.
TGCAAGATAAAAAGGGCAACTCCAAATCAGGGGACTCTCAACCCATCCCCACCATCAAAACAAACCAAGAAGACTCCCTAAGATAACTGCATTTTGCTAGACTGATTGAAAAGCCATGATATGCTACACGTACTAGTTACACTAGATCCTGATAAGATACACAATATTTTTTAAAGGAACAAAAGTCCATAGAGAACTGTACAGAAAATGAGAAAACAAAATGTCATAAAAATCAATGTAGGTAAATTTCCCCAGGGAAAAACAACCATGAAGCAGTGGAAAAATGTATGCCTGTATTTGTATTCGATTTCTACTGTGAATAGGAAACTATCACAAACATACTGGCTTCAATCAATGCTTATTTATTATCTCACAGTATCGGGGTCAGTAGGCAAAGGAAGGGTTATCTGGATTCCATTACTGCATCAGCTCAAAATGACCAAAATCTCATCATCTAATCTATATCTCTTCATCTCGGCTCAGAGTCTAAATTCTTATGATTGTTATCATCTCAATCCAATTTGCACAAGGCTCCTGGGTATAATCCATTAAGTACAGCTCTTGAAACACAAGTCCTTCCCATCTGTTGACACGTAAAACAAGAGACAGTTCCCAGGTTCTCAAAACTCTCAACATACGCTGGCATAGCATAAAAGCTAAAGATGTTCCGGTTTAATAAATACAATGATAAAAAGGGGTTCCCTAGTCCACAATAGTTCTGAAATCCAACTAGAAAAAATGGGAGTTCTTGACTAAGTTTCAGAGCCTGAGAATAATTCTTTCTAGCTCTCAGCTCTGTCCTCTGGGCTCTTGGTCCCATTCTCTATAAAAGGTAGTGTGTGCTTTTTGCTGAAGAGTTTTATTAGCCTACCTCCTGCTAGTAGAGTTTTAGAAGTCCAGCTGCCTCCTCCCTTTTGCTCTCTGTCTCTGTCTCTTGTAGTTTAAGCTGGCTGTGTTACTGATGAAACAATTTTCTAAAGAATTTTGTAGGTTTTCCATGGATTATACTCCATTAAACAAAAACCACATTCACAATTTTTTTCAAGATAATCCTTACTCAGTTGGGCACGGTGGCTCACACCTGTAATCCCAGCACTTTGGGAGGCCAAGTCTGGTGGATCACGAGGTCAGGAGATCGAGACCATCCTGGCTAACACGGTGAAACCCCATCTCTACTAAAAATACGAAAAATTAGCCAGGCGTGGTGGTGGGCATCTGTAGTCCCAGCTACTCGGGAGGCTGAGGCAGGAGAATGGCGTGAACGCTGGTGGTGGAGCTTGCAGTGAGCCGAGATCGCACCACTGCACTCCAGCCTGGGTGACGGAGCAAGACTCCGCCTCAAAACAAACAAACAAAAAAAGAAAATAGAAAAATAAAGATAATCCTTACACAATCTTTGGTGCCTGCTGAGGTAATTGAGAGACGAGGTCATTAAATCTCCTAAGAGGATCACGTCCTTAATCTCTTAAAAAGGTCCTTTGTGTGAGTGAATACACTAATCTTTTGACCTTTCTAACATTTTTATTTTATTTTATTTTATTATTTTATTTTATTTATTGAGACCCGGTCTTGCTCTGTCACCCAGGCTGGAATGCAGTGTCAGGATTACAACTCAGTGCAGTCTCCACCTCCTGGGCTTAAGCAATCCTCCTGCTTCAGCCTCCCAGGTGGCTGGGACCACAGGTGCATACCACCATGTCCAGCTAATTCTTGAATTTTTAATAAACACATGGTTTCACCACGTTGTCCAGGCTGGTCGCAAACTCCTGGGCTCAAGAGATCTACCGACCTCGGCCTCCCAAAGTGCTGGGATTAGAGTCATGAGCCACCACACCCGACCTTAAAAGTTTTAGCAAAAACATTTACACTCACATAAACTCAGCCTTTTCTTGATGAAAGGTTTCAGCAGTTATTTCTCACTTTAAAGATTTTGTGCCATCTGGAGGAGCTAAGAATTATCAAAAATCATCTGGTTCTTGTTCTTTTTTGTTTAATGTTCTTCCCTCAATTTATCTTTCTCTTCTTGCATCTTACAGTAAGCAGCAAAAAGAAACCAGGCAGCACTTTCAACATTTTGCTTACAAATCTCTTAGATGTATATCCAAATTTATTGCTTATATCTCCTGCTTTTCACATAAATTCAGAACACAGTTTTGCAAAGGTTTCTGCTACCATATAACAAAGAACCCCTTCCTCCAATATGCAGTATCACAGACCTCATTTCCTTCTGAGCCGTCACTGGTAGTGTATTCAAAGTTGAGATTCCTACCGACAGTCTGATCACAGAAATCTGGGTTTTCTCTAACATGCTATGCCAAATTCTTCCATCTTCTGCCCACCGTCCAGTACGAAAGCTACTCACATGTTTTCAGTAACTCACTTCCAAGTATTAAAACATGTATTTGTTTTCTATGACTGCACGACCAGTCACCACAAACTTCCTGCCTTAAAGCAGCACCCTGGCCAGGCATGGTGGCTCATGCCTTTAATCTCAGCACTTTGGGAGGCAGGAGAATCACTTGAGCTCCAGAGTTTGAGGCCAGATCCAGCAAGACTTTTTCACTACAAAAAATATATTGTTTTTAATTAGCCAGTTGTGGTGGCATGTGCCGATAGTCCCAGCTACTTAGGAGGCTGACACAGAAGGATCACTTGTGCCCAGGAATTTGAAGCTACAGTGAGCTATGGTCATGCCACTGCCCTCCAGCCTGAGGGAGTGAGAATTTGTCTCAAAATTTAAAATAATGATAATTAAAAATTATGTAAATATATAAAAATAATAAACTGTTTTATCAATAAAAATGAAAGAATAAAAAGTGAATTAAAATCCACTTCAAAAAAACAAGAAAAGAATAACAAAATAATTCAAAAGAAGACTCAAGTAATGAAATAATAAAGAAAAAAAGCAAAAATTAATTAGGAAACAGAATTATTAAACTAAAAAAAGAATTATTAAACTAAAATTATGTTTTATAAATTAACAAAATAGACACACAACTACCTAACTTAATTGAGAAGCAAAGGGGGAAATCACAAACTCAAAAACAATGACAGGAGAGAAATAATCACTGAAAGAGCAGAACTTAAAAAATAAAAATAAAACAACACCAGAAAAAATAAAAATAAAACAACAGTGGTAATCAGACTAATTTGCAGAACTTTATACAAAGAAACTAGAAAACATAAATGAAATGGAAAATTTCTTAGGGAAATATAAATTACCAAAATGTTTCCATTAGAGTGAGAAAGCTTATACAGAATGATTTCCATAGAAGAAATTAAGAAAGATATGAAGAAACTACCACTGAAAAAGCACTGGGCCCAAATAGTTTCACAGGGAACTTCTGTCAATCCTTCAGAGGCCAGGTAGTCCTGATGCTCTATAAATTATCCCAGAGCATTAAAAGAAAGGAAAAATTTCCTGGCTTCCTGGCCAGGTGCAGTCGCTGATGCCTGTAATCCCAGCATTTGGGGAGGTTGAGGTGGGAGAATCACTTGAACCCGACAGATGGACATTGCAGTGAACTGAGATTGTGCCACTGCACTCCAGCCTGGGTGACAGAGTGAGACAAGGAAGAAAGGAAGGAAGGAAGGAAGAGAGGAAGGGAGGGAGGGAGGGAGGGAGGGAAGGGAAGGGAAGGAAGGAAAGGAAGGAATGAAGGAGAGAGAGAGAAAGGAAAGAAAGAAAGAAAGAAAGAAAGAAAGAAAGAAAGAAAGAAAGAAAGAAAGAAAGAAAGAAAGAAAGAA
>NW_012105553.1:195328-217302 GCF_000951045.1 Mandrillus leucophaeus
AAAGAAAGAAAGAAAGAAAGAAAGAAAGAAAGAAAGAAAGAAAGAGAGAGAGAGAAAGAGAGAGAAAGAAAGAAAGAGAGAGAAAGACAAAGAAAGAAAAAGAAAGGAAAGAAAGAAAGAGAGAAAGAAAGAAAGAAAAGAAAGAAAGAGAAGGAAAGAAAGAAAGAGGAAGGAAGGAAGGGAGAGAACTTCCTAAATCCATTTGCAAAGCAAGTATAACACTGACACCTAGACTGGAGAAAGACAATGAAAAGAAGGAAAGGTATAGACAAACTAGAAGAAAACATTGGTAACAGGTTAATATCCCTGATCTATAAAGAACTCTTTAAAATTGAAAAAGTACAAAAATCTTCGTAGAAAATAGAAAAAGAAATGAACAGATGATTCACAATCAAGATAGAAAAGCAGTTGTTTGACATACGAAAAAAATGTTCACATTCATAATTAGACAAATTCAAATCAAAACAACACAGATAAAACTTCTCACTTATCAGACTGGCGAAGGTTAAAAAGAAAATATAATACATTTTATTGTACTAGGGGCACACACTAACTCTTACACATGACAGATGGGAATGCAAATTCTACGGCAAACTAGGCAATAACTAACAAAAAATATATAGGCTACCCTTCAACTTCCCTATTTCCCTTTTAGGAATTTACCCTGAAGGTATGTCTTCAAAATATTAAAAGAAATATGCACAAGTTTATTTATTGCAGTTTTATTTGTAACTGCAAGATTATAAAACAACTTGAATGCCCACATACAAAAGAGGGGTTGAAAAAACTCTGGTAATATTCCACAAGATGGAGTATTATCTAGCTATAAAAATGAATGGGACAGATTACTGAATTGATATAGAGTAATCATTACACAAGAGATATTGTGAATGAGAACAGTGAAGCCCAAAAGCTTATCTATGGCATGCCATCCTTCAGGTTAGAAAGAAGAGCATATAAGAAAATGTACTCAGATCTGTTTATTTGTGCAAAAAAAAATACAGAACTAATAAATCAGGATCTAAAGAGATTAGTTACATGTAAGCGATGAGCAAGACAAATGTGGAAAAAATATACTGTTTAATGAGTGAGAGTGGGAACAGAGTAGCAGGAATGAGGAAGGAGTTAATTGTTTTTGGTGTATCTCGGACTCTTAGAATTATAGTGATGTATCACACGTCCTTCACATACCCAAAACGTAAACAAACAAAACCAACCAAGATATGGTGTAACCAAAACTGGAACACCAACAGTCACAAATGGACCCACTGTGTGTAAATGAATAACAACCCTTCAGGGAGTGGGGAAGAAAAGAGCTAACACAAAAAACTATGGGAAACAGTACCTTGACTGGATACTGTGAGGGTAAAAACAAAACAAAACAAAAAAACTGCACAAAAATGCTATAACTGAGTTAAAGTACTTTCCATAGGACCACAGGATTATTTATCAGTTAGCAATTCTGAAACTACTGTGTGTGTGTGTGTGTGTGTGTGTGTGTGTGTGTGTGAGAGAGAGAGAGAGAGAGAGAGAGAGTGAGAGAGAGACTAGGTCATGCACACTCCTCCCTCATAAATGGGATTAGGGGCTCTTAGAAAGGGGCTTGACAGAGGGAATTCATTCTCTCTTGCCATTCTGCCTTCCACCATGTAAGGACACAGCAAAAAAAGGCCAGCACCTGGATCTTGGACTTCCCCAGAGCTGTGATAAATAAATTTTTGTTCTTTGTAAATTAACCAGTCTCGAGTATTCTGTTATAGCAGCACAAAAGAGACAGAGATAGCCAGTTACATAAGAATCTAAAATCATCAAGCTCACAGAAGCAGAGAACTGAATTAGGGTACCCAGGGGCTGGGGAGGGGAAATGGAGGGTTGATGTTTGATGGGGATAAAATTTAAGTTACACAAGATGAATGTGTCTGTGATACAACATTGTGCCTATAGCTACCAATACCATGTTGTACACTTAACCATTTTTTACAAAGGTAGATCTCAAATTGAGTGTTTCTACCACAATACAATAATAATAATAATACAAAGAATAAGGCAGTGATCAGGCATGACAAATGCAGCTACCAGGAGCATGAAGAATGATCATGGGATTCCTCACCACAAAGGTCATTGCTGACCTCAAGAGAAGCACCTCCAGTGGGAAGTAAAACATGAGTGGCCAGGGTCCAAGGATACTGGAAGAAGGGAATGATGGAATGGTGAGTAACAAATATTCTTTTGAGAGGTTTTGCTCTAAAGGATAAACAGATAAATGAGGTGGCTGCTGGAGGAGTTTATAGGAATAATAAGGGCTTTTTTCCTTTTATTTTTTAAGAAAAAAGAAATAATGGTATGCTTGTAACTCGTAGCTTGTAAATGACTCAGAGAGGAAAACGTGCAGAAGATCGGTATCTGTGAGTAGCACGCAAAAGAGGAGCCTACAAATTTAAAAACTTTGGCATTGGAAGGACTTAAAATATTGAAACAACCAAAGATGTGGCCGGAGTCATGCTGGGAAACAAAGACTTCTTACAAAAAGTACTTACCTTAGAAAATATAGATGGAACACAGCCCGTTGTTAATTGCAAAACAGAGATAGACAGACACACACACATATACATAAACAGATGCAGACAGACAGGCAGAGAGAAAGGCAGTGACAGAAACAGAAACAAAGATTGAGAAGGGAGAAATAGTATACTCATATAAGTGTATACATATATATATGTATAAGTGCATATGCAAGCATAACCATACTAAGAAATGCAAATAGAATCTATATTAAGAAAAACAAAGTATTACTGAAAAATATAAAAGTCAATTACCAGTGGTTATGTCTTGCTCCTAAGTTGGAATGCCAAATATTTTAAACATATTAATTTCTTCCCAAATTAATTTACTCAAAAGTATGTTCATTCACTTATTGCACAAACATTTGTTGAGTCTCTACACTACATGACAGGCATGGTACTAAACACTGGCCAAACAGACAAACCAAGCACAGATCTTCCCCTAATGGAGCTTCTAGTCCAGTAGGGGACATACACAATAAAAAGTGGGCAAACATATAGATGTATAGTTACAATAAGAACCAAGAAGGCAGTGACTAGGATAGGGTGACAGAGAATAATGCGTGTAAGTAGGAAAGACTGCTCTTTGGCAAAATGACTCCAAAGTTAATATGGGAGACTAACTGGGCAAAGTCAGACAACAACTATGGAAAGACCCTCTTAAAGAAGTTTGGAAAGGAAAACAAGAGAGGAAAGAACCCTACTATATTCATAAATTATAATTTGCCATGAAGTTATTACAATTAAATCTATTTGGTCCCAGAAAAGGACAGAGAAAGTGTAATACAGGGTCCAACAAATCCCATATACACCTGTACAAATGGATATCTATTTATCTATTTATATAAACACATACACACACATCTATCCACACACAAATATCTACAGCAGAAAGTAGGGGAGAGTCACATAAACCATGGGTGCCTAAGCCACAAGCTATGGGACCTTGAACCAATTATCTACCTCTGCTAAAACTCAGCTTCCTTAATCATAAGGAAGATTTCATCTGTGAAGATGAAATCAGATGATGTAAAAAGTTTGGCAGATGTATCTGGAACTCAGCGCATACTTAGCTGAAGGTGGTACATTGTTTTCCGTCATCATCATCACCGTCGCCACCGACATCCTCAATCTATTTCTTGTCCAGCTGAATGTGACATGTCTGGACGTATTTGACAAATAGCGTGGGGTGGGTGTAGTGGAAATCTATGGTTAGGAGAGACTGAGAGGCTCTTTAATGTAAAATAAGCTTTAAAAGGTCAGTTGACCCAGTTAAATAACATCAGTCATTAGATGGGAGCAATGATTTTGAGTTCCTATGGGGTAGCTGCTACACAGGTATGACCATAGCCTGGATACCCTTGCCAAAAAGGTTTATGTTTGGATGCCAAGGAGAGGGCGGGTGTGGTTATGAACTCAAAGAACTTCTGGCAACTTTCTTGAGCCCTCTGGCACATTAGGGCACCCATCAGCACTGCCTTTGGAACCCAGAATGATGAAGATCTAACATGTAAAGGGGGAACGAATGCTTTCTTGACCCTGAAGTAAATGCAGCTCCGGCATCTAGAAGGTTCCAGCACACAAGAAAATAGCAACCAAGAGGAGCAATGTCCTCCAGTGGATGCCACAATGATGTCCAAGAAGTGCCCAAGTGGTATCCTAAAAATAAAATCCCATTGCCAGATGACACTGCCGTGACACCTGGTTGAAATGGCCACGGTGCCTAGTAAAGGAAGTTATTCCCAGGATGGGCCAGGACCCAGGTAGTGCCAAATGGAAACCCCAGGGCTGCGGACTGGGGAAGTAGTGAGAGGTTACCCAGAGTAGAAGACCCGAGAGCAGGTCGCTCACATTCATGTAAACTATTCCCTCCTTTATAACGTGGGACTGCTAACACCACCATGCTGTCGGGGACAAAATGAAGCCACACACTTTATTTACATGACAACGTGGATTCCTGGGTAGTCTGGTGAGGGTCACAGATTCTCTATGCTAAAATATACCCTGATTTATATCGTTCCCAACTTTTGCAGCCTCTCTTTTTATATGTTCATCTCTCTTTAGGTAGAAGTATTTCCAGTCATGTTTAAACTGGCTGTTTACTTGGTCAGCTTCCAAGGCTGGGCTGAGCCCACATTGAGCAATGGTGCTGATGGGCTCTCTCTGTGCAGAAAGAAGGAGGCTCCCAAGCTGAAATGCACAATCAGAATTCCATATGCAGGAGAAGATGTGCAGCACAGCATGAGACAGATCTGGAAGCCTTCATTCCTCAGATCTCAAGGTTTAGGGAGCACATAAATGTCATTGGCCCTTTTGTGTAGATCTAACTTTCTCAGTCAGCAACACGTTAAAATAGAATGTGGAAGCTACTCCTTCACTTACTTTCTATGTGACCTTCAGCAAAGTTCCCTAACCTCACCAGGGTTAGAAGAAAAAGAATAATGGAGGGCTTGTGAAGACCTGTGTAGGACTTAGCCAGATGGTCAGGAACACATCTGAATACTTTATATCCCTGTTAGCCCATTCGACCCTCTAAAACATCCTCTGAGATTAAGCGTCTAATTAAATTCTACCATTATTCCCATAATAATAATATAATAGTAATAATAGTTATTGGAATATAATAGCATTTATCTCATAGGATTATGGGGAATTATGGTGAAGGTTCTAAAAACACAAACAGCTACCTGGCAGACAATAAATGAATATTTGCTCCATTAAGAAGTTGCTGCAATTAGCTTTGTTACTTTTTTTCTTTTTTCTTTTCTTTTTTTTTTTTGGATCAGAGTCTTACTCTGTTGCCCAGACTGGAGTGCAGTGGTGCTATCTCAACTCACTGCAACCTCCGCATCTCCAGTTCAAGAGATTCTCCTGTCTCAGCCTCCCAAGTAGCTGGGATTACAGATTTGTGCCACCACGCCCTGCTAATTTTTGTATTTTTAGTAGAGACAGGGTTTCACCATGTTGGCCAGGCTGGTCTCGAACTCTTGACCTCAGGTGATCCACCCACCTCGGCCTCCCAAAGTGCTGGGATTACAGGCATGAGCCACCATGCCAGGCTGAGCTTTGTTATTTTTTAAAGATGGCTTAAGCTCTTCTTGCTGTTGACCCTCCCTTGACTATGCCAGTCTGCATTCATCCCTCCTTTCTCACCTTCCTTTGACAACTGAAAGCCTTTTTGATTATATGCCTCAGAGACACTGATGCTCCTTGCAGATTGACCTGACTTTCCAGAGCCTGCCTGGCCCCGTGGAAACTAAAGACATAAAGCCTTGAGGACACAGTTTCCCTACACCCAGGGCCATGCATCCCATGGAAGACCTCCTGACTCAGATTTGAGAACCCCTCCATTCCACGCCAGAGTGGAGGATGTGTTCCTGCAGCCTCCTCTCCATCCCAAATCTTTGCTGGAAAAGTATATCTTCCACTTTCTACTTCCAACCACCAATTCACTTTATTTACTACACACTACCAACACAAGCAGCATTAGAATGAAACTAAAGTTTTCACTTCTGATAAATACTTTACATATGAGTATATAGAGAAATACTCTACATTTTGTTATACATATGAGTATATAGAGAATAAGGAACCCTTGTACACTGTTGGTAGAAGTGCAAATTCGTGCAGCCATTATGGAAAATAGTACGAAAGTTCCTCAAAAAATTAAAAATAAAAATACCATATAACCCACAAATCCCATTTCTAGGTATATATCTGAAAAAAAATGAAACTTGAGTCTCAAAGATATATCTGTACTCCTATGTGCAATGCTAAATAGATAAAGGACATGTGTTATATACACACAAAGGAATACTAGCCACCTTTAAAAAGAAGGACATCTTGACATTTGTGACAACATGGATGAACCTGGAGGGAATTATGCTTAGGGAAATAAGTCAGACCCAGAAAAATAAATACTGCATGATCTCACTTATGTGTGGAATCTAAAAAAGCTGAAGTCATAGAAACCAAACAGAATGGTGGTTGCTGAACGTTGGTGTGGGGGATTGGCAAGATATTGGTCAAGGATATAAACTTTCAGTTATAAGATGAGTAAGTTCTGGAGATCTGGGTGACCATAGTTAAGAATCATGTAGGCCAGGTGCAGTGGCTCATGCCTGTACTCCCAGCACTTTGGGAGGCCAAGGCAGGAGGATTGCTTAAGGCCAGGAGTTCGAGACAAGCCTGAGCAGCATAGTGAAACCCCAAATTTACAAAAATATTTTTTAAAAAATTATTCACGTGTGGTGGCATACATCTGTGGGCTCAACCACCCAGGAGGCTGAGGCAGGAGGACTGCTGGAGCCCAGGAGGTCGAGGCTGCAGTAAGCCATGATTGTACCACTGCCCTCCAGATGGGATGACAGACTGAGACCTTGTCTCAAAAAAAAAAAAAAAAAAAAAAGGAAAGAAAGAAAAAAGAAAAATGTATTATGTGCTTGAATTTTTCTGAGGCTAGATCTTAAATAGTCGCACGACACATAAAAATACGAAACTGTGAGATGTGAAATGATGGATATGTCCATTAGTTTGATGGTGGTAATCATTTCACAACAAATACATGTATTGCAATATCATGCTGCATACCTGAAAAATTATTTGTTAGCTATACCTCCGTAAAGCCGGAAAAAAATAAAGGCAGTTGGTAGAGAAACAATAAGAAAAAAGAACCAGGAATTCTTGCATGCAGAAATCTCTGAATAGAGATGAAGAAGGAGGAAGAAGTCCTGCTGCTGCAGATTCCTAGGGTTCTGTCCCTGATTTGGAGACTTGGGAAACACCTACCTGCCTCCAGAGACCACTGGGCCCAGGGAACCACTAATGCCTGAAGCTTTTGTTCCAGCTGGAATCCAACCTTAAGATCTTGAAAACATTGGTGAAAAGGCCAAAGTAGGAACTAAAAGCTGACATTTCTAAGATGGTTCCCTACTTAAGATATGTCTTTTCAAAAATAAGGAGAGAAATCCTAGCTGTGGTGTAGCCTTCTTGGTTCTGGGAAATGTCACACAAATGGATCATAGTTATCTAATATAGAAATGTCAAGGCCAATGTGTTCCACTCACAAGCCTGATCTCTATTCTGAGATTGTTTCTTGTTTGGGGGCTAAAAGGTGTCCTTTATTTTACTATCTTTTTAAATACTTTAGTAATTTGATCATACACTGGTGGAAGCAGATGACATGTATTAATAATTGGTTGGGTGCCTGGAATACGAAGGGAGAAAGACAAACACTTGGAGATGAGAGTACTAAATTAGTCTTGGGAGTTAAACTATTACATCCACATGGGTGGCTTGAGGCCGAACACTTCCATAGGAACTGATCTAAAAAAATAATAACATAACTAGAAATAATTCTTCAGCATGAGTTGAAGTAGGCACTCTGTTATGCTTCATCTCATTTAATGCTCCCATCAATCTTAAGAAAAAGGGAATATCAACAAATCTATTTTCTGCATGGGGAATGTAGCCAGTAAGAGGTTAAGAATTCCAAGGAAATGTGTGACCCACAGAGGTCATTGTCAGCAAAAGCACATAAAAAGGGCAAATAACGATGGCAATTTAAGCATCTTTATGTCTCCCTTCATTGTTTAGGAGAAACAAAATTGTATGTAGAAGATCAGGGCATCTTGGGTATGGGACGGTTGTTCTCTATTCTGACTATCTCCAAGGTCACCATGACCTGGCGAGTCACATCCCAGTTCACTTCCTTCTATGACCTCAGGGCCAACAAGTTTCTGGGCCCTGTAATCTGTGTGGGGAAGGGCAGGAAAACTAGGAAGCTGGAGTGGACCCAGGGGACCAACCAGGAGACGACTGCCAAAGTCCAGATAAGAGGTGGCCAATGCAAGGCCTGTTTGAAGAACTTGCTTGCGGGAGAGACCAAGTATAGCATTGAGGCTGTGGGCCTCAACAACCGGGTGACTTGTGTTGCACTCAAGAATAAGTTTGGAGCTTGCTAAATGTGGATGTCTATTGGAGAACCAAACAGAAATATTGAATGAGAATTTGGGAATGTAACACTAAGCCTCAAAGGAGAGGTTAGAGCTTCAGATATAACCATGAGAAGCAATGTGGATTGCCGGTATTTACAGCCTCTGAGTGGAAGAGCATATCTAGAAAGAGTGTTGATTTAAAAAGAAAGAGAAATAGGAAAAATAGAACACTACTGTGGCTCATAAACCAAATGAAAAAGGAAAGCATTTTTAAAAAGTAAGGAATGGGCATCTCTGTTGCTGAGAGTGTAAGTAATAGAATTGACCAAGGGTTTTGATAGGTCATATGATTTGCAATTACTTTGGAAATTATGCTGATTGGCAGAAAGATTCAGGATCATTTTTCATCTTTTCTAATGCTTTTTGCTTTTCATAACTTTCAAATGTTTTGGCTTGGCATTGATGGCTTTTCCTGTTTTGACTTTATGGCCCCATTTAATTTTCAGAACATTTTCTAAATTTCAAAATATGCTAACCATTGAAGGATTTCAACATTGAGCAATGAGAAAACAAAGCTAGAATTATATATTCTCCCTCTTATAAATGTTTTATTACCATGAGATAATCATGTGTCTCTTCTAATTATATAGTATACAACCTGAGTTAAAAAGAATTTTGACTAAGAACCTGTATTTGGTGTTTAATAATTAAAATTGAGTTTCTTAATATAATTTAGAATACCATGCAATTCTATTTTTATTGTCTGTATTATTCTTTATCCTGCCTCATTTGAGAAATGACATTGGGCTACTTATGTTTCCATTTGCTAAGCTACCAGGCTGTCGTTGAATTAGTTCTCTTTGGCATTACTAGTGCTATGCACTGAGTTGTGCACTCTGCCAAATTCATACGCTGAAGCCCTAACTCTCTAACTGATTGTATTTGGTGACAGGGCCTATCAAGAAGTAATTAAAGTTAAATGAGGTCATAAAGGCAGAGCCTGGATATGATAGGATTTGTGTTCTTGTAAAAGGCACCAGAGTTCTTCCTGAAAACCATGAAGAGTTCTCGCCAGAAACCAAACTCTTCAAGAGCCTTAATCTTGAATTTTGCAGCCTCCAGAACTGTAAGAAATAAATTTCTGTTGTTAAAGCTACCTAGTCTGCAGGATTTTGTTATAGTAGCCCAAGCAGCCTACGTGTGAAAATAAGATAATGATGTTCTAATTCTACCATCACTTACCCCCATATTTGTAAGATATTTTATATTCCTCAAATCTTTTTATTTGTAACTCTTGTGCTGTTTCACCCATTCAACAAATGTATTAACAAATATTTATTGCACATTTATTATGTGCCAGGCACTTTCCTGGTGCCAGAGGTATAGAAGTGAGCAAAACCTATGTGGCATTTATATTGTAACACACATAGAAAACAATTGAGTAAACAAAGGCAATGATTTAATTAAGGTCACACATTGCTACCTACAGAACTAAAATTCAAACCTGGAATTTTGATTTCTAGTCCAACGTTCTTTCACTTTCAGTCAATCTTTCTTTCATGCTTAGGGAAGATTTTCCACAAATGATTGCTTAAACTTCACCCTCCAATAAACCCAATGACCAAAAATTCCTTCACTAGTGCTACATTTACTCAACTTCTTTTTACTTTATCTTATATTCTCAGAGTCCAATATAAAAATCACTTAATAATTTTTTAGAAATTTTGTTTAGAAAATAGAAGAGTATGTTTTTGTCTCCTTTGATGATTTGGAATACCTTCTTATTTCAGATAATTACAAACATATATGTTGGTAGCCACGCCTTTTTTTGATTTTCATAAAGCTTGAAACCAAGTTTTAGAATCACTTATGGCAAATACACTCACCCTATATAGTGCGTATAATTTCATTGTTCCTATTTTGACCTGATTTTCTTCTTGTGCTTTAATTTCCTCTGGTCCAGGGTGTTTATTTCCATGTGTTGGGGCATCTTTATTTAGAATCTTGGAACTGGTAGTGTCACCCCTGCTTGGAATAGTGGTAATAAAAGTCAAATCTTCTCCATTATGATAGAATGTTATAGTTCTCATATTTACAGAGTTGACACACTTACATATGAAATTTTTATGTTGTCTAATCTATCAATGCTGGTAGAGGAACCAACAGTGCCATTGCAGTCAAGATGATGAATAAAGACAACATTCATGTTTGCAGACAGAGAGTAGACCAAATAAAAAAGAAATGCTAAAAGCTTTCAAGAAGGAGCATGGAGGAGATGATCCCTCAGGATAATCATCCAGCCTTATATGACTGAGTTTTCACATGTCTTTTAGAAACGTTACTCCAAACCCAGCCATTTGGTGTGGATTTGTAGGTATCTGGAGGCAGAGAGTGGGGTGAACTATTGAAGAGATTGCAAAACTTTGCACTAGGGGAAGGGACTTTCTTTCTTGTCTAGAGCTCTCCTTTGGAGTTGAAGTGGAAACAGCTATGCCCTAGTTCCACAGACTCTAGCCAAACCTCACAGCCACAGTGAAATTTCCCAAGCTTCTACAAGTCAGTGCCATCTTGATTTTATTAAAGTTGCCTCAGGACCAATAGTGCCATGGCAACAGATAAGAGCATTTTGGCAAGATCACAGGGTTGTCTTAATTATATGTTGAGTTGTTGAGTAAACCTATACCGGGCTCCTCTGGCAGGGAGCTCACCAAGATGCTCACCAAGATGCTCACCAAGAAGACACCTGGAGGGCCAGCCCTCTGTTCTTTGGAATTAGCCTTTTCCCTTTTACAGTCCTTTCATTTGCTTTTCCCAGGCATCCTCTCCCCACCAGAAGGATGTTGAATCAGTTAAGAGCAGTCCCTAAGAGTTAGTAGGCATCTTTAAAAGAGGAAGGATAATATTCACCCCCTTGAATTATAGTAAGGATAAAGATGGAAAGCACATGAGATTGTAGTAAGTGTCTGATAACTGACTATGGCTTATGAATCCAATTGTCCTTTCCATTTGCAAACCAAATTCCCTTTCAGACCAGAGCTAGAAAAGCGAGTTCTGGGCTCAAGCACCCATCTGAACTGGAACTGTGGAAAGGCTGGAGAATAGCAGCAGTTGAGAGTAGCAAAGATTTCCCCAGCGCACATATTGTTTTCCTTTGGACCAATAATTATCTCTTGATTTGTAAGCCTCAGGGCAAACACAGGCACAGACACAGACACAAGTATATTCAATTTGTGACTAAGGCACTAATGAGTCCCAAAATAAAAACGCATTTATTATATTCAATTTTTATGAATAAAAATTGTGGGTTTTTTATGATTTTAGTTACTGTACAGAGGAAAAACCCTAACTCTTGAAACTTCTCTACAACTCACTAGGGCTCTGAGATATGGTTGTGGCAGCTGCTTGCAGAAGACATCTATGTTTCACAACAGAAGCCTGCAGGGGAACAGAAATTAGAAAAATTATTAAGAGCCTTTATGTGGTTTTAGGCCTGACATTTTGTACTTGGCTTTTGTCGTTGAGTTTACATATTGCTACCCATTATAAACATTTGGGAGAATGGTCAATATAATTAAAGTTGTGAAACAGTTTCCACTATAAGCTTTAATTAGAAGACACTTGAATTTTATGAATAATTTTCCTTGGTTGAAATTTTCCATTGTCAGTTTTTACCCAAAGGCGATTTCTTCGTTTACTTGTTTGTTTTTGTTTGTTTGTTTTGGAAAATTTTGACATTTAACTGTTTACAGATCAGGACATGAAAATATTCATTCTCTAATTGATTTTGTTGGATACTTTTGTAAATATGTTCCAAAGGATTTAAACTGCCTGAATTTAAAATTACAAACTTAGAAAATAAAGCAAGCTTTAGTGAGAAATCTTAGAAACTAAACATTATTAATGAATGACTAAGATCTTAGAGAAACAAATATATAGAAAGCATTTAGAAAAAAATAATTTCAACTCACATTCTCTCTTTTGCATCTACGAAATTTAAAGAACATGCTGTCTTGGGTTATGTCAAACTTCTGTAAGTGAAAGACAAGTTAATTCTATGCTATTACCATTTCTCTACTTGCTTATATTCAGATGGAAAATAAATCTGATATTCTGAAATATTAGTTCTTGATTTTCAAAAAGAAAACAAAAAAACAAAAATTCTTTCCTCCCTCCTTTCATAAATGTAAATTGTAGAGAAATTGGTGACATGAACATTTTTTAAATGAAACAATAGAAGACTTCCAGTTTCAGTTCCTATAAAATGCTTGAATTTGATCACCCTAATCTTTAGATTAAAAAAATCAGAACAAATTAAACACCAGGAACTTTTCTTGTTACCATCAACAAAATGAGCTGTAGAGCAAACTGCCACCCCAAAATTCAAAGGAACGGGAATCCGGAGAATCATGGCTGAGGTCTCTTGGCCAAGATCTGGAATCTCTGAAGCCACTGTTATAGAGATATGGCTCTAGCCACAACTGGTAAGAATATCTCCATAACAATTTTGACAAATTGCTGGAGGCTTTGTGGACTGCTGGAGAGTGATTAAGCTCCTGGATGTTACAGCCTGAGGGCTCCTTCAAACTTTCTTGAGTTTTACCTCCAAGCATCCCATGAGGTTCCCATAGTAAAGATTAAAACAAAACAAAACAAAACAAAACAAAAAAACGCCTCATGTCTCTGACAGGGGAATGTAATTTTTATAATTATTGTGAAATAACCCCAGAGCATTCTCTGTAACAATAGACTGCTCCCCAAGGTGAAAAACTTTACTAGAGCATCATCCCAGGTGGAGCAGGGGCATTGCTCCTCCTCTAGCCCTCTCCAGCCTTGCTGTCTCAGCTAGGAAGACAAAATAGATAATGAAGGTCACAGCCCAGGGACACGGACACAGCAAAAGCCTGAGACTTAATCGTAGGATTATAGATTCCAATACTTGCCCATCTCTACTCCTCACCATTGCACCAACAGGTTTCCTGTGTAATAACAGTGGACTACATCTTGAAGAGCTGAAAGACACAGACTCCCCCTAAGAAAAGCATCCAGGAGAGCCCAGAGTCAGGAGGGGAGACAAAGATAAGGACAGAGGAGCAATTTAAAGCCTCTAGCGAGTGCAGTTAAAAGGAAAATACACTGGGGTGGATTCAACTGTTACAGCCTTCATCTTGGGAGGCCAAGGAGATTAACACAAATCCTTACACTAATAGTCTATGTCCTTTAGTGACTATTGCTCAATACTTGAGTGACTGATACTCAATAGCATTCAATGAAAAAGGTACAAGACATGCCAAAAATTAATGAAAAAATAAAGAACAGAAATGAACATCCAAGAATTATAGGATAATTTCCAGATAAATGAGATAGGCATACCAGGAATATCTGGAATACCAGGAGGAAAAAGTAGAGAACAGAGCAGGAAAAAAAAGTAAATTAAAATGCCAAAAGTATCCATTAAATTTTTCTTCGAGACAGGTTCTCACTCTGTCACCCAGGCTGGAGTGCTGTGGAACCATCATAGCTCACTGCACCCTTGAACTCCTAGGCTCAGGCAATCCTCCCATCTCAGTCTCCTTAGCAGGTCCAACTACAGGTGGGCACCACCATGTCTCACTATTTGTTTTGTTTTTTTAGATGGGATCTCACTATGTTGCAGGCTGGTCTCAAATTCCTGACTTTAAGTAATTCTCCCATATTGGCCTCCAAAATTTTGAGGATTACAGGCATGAGCCACTATGCCCAGCCAAGAATTTTCCAAAGTTACAGCAGACATCAAACCACAGATCAAGCTAACTCAGAAAGCATCAAACAGATTAAATAATGAAAACTTTCATTTAGAAGTATCATAATCAAACTACATAAAATCAAAGGCAAAGAAAATAAATCTCAAAAGAAGTCAGAAAAAATAAATACCCTATCTATAGAGGAATAAAGAAAAGAATTACAGTAGATTTTCTGTCAAAAGCCATGCAAGAAAGAGGAATGGAGTCAAACATTTAAAATGTTGAAATAAAAAAATTCAACCTAGAATTTTATACCCATTTGTACTGGAAAAGAATAATAACTCCCCACTAAACATAGTGACCCACCAACTCTACATGAGGGCCCCATGTTTCTATACCTTTACAATCCTCCTAACACTTTAATTATGCCTGGAAAGCTGATTTAAAAAATTGTGTTCATTTTTATTTAGTTAGTTATGGATAAGGCTATCTTTTTCACGTGTATGTAAGCTGTCTATGTGCCTTTTTCCATTAAGTTATTTGTGAGTTTCTCTATCTATTTTGCTTTAAAATTCTCTCCCATGCTAAGATTATTTATGTAAGTATGTATATAAGCATATTTAAAATGTTTTACTACAGTAATTTCATTTTTTAAATATTTATATTATGAAGTCTTTTAGTATACAAAAATGTATAGACCTTCACTGTCTAATATGGTAACCTCAAGCCATGTATGACTAGTGAGCACTTGAAACACGGGTAGTATAAATTAACATGGGCTGTGAGTGTAAAATAAGCAATGGATATCAAAGAACTAATATGAATAAAAGAAATGTAATATGCTGTATAATTAATAACTATATTGATTACATGGTAAAATGATAATATTTAAATATATTGAGTCAAATAAACTATATTACTAAAATTAATTTTACTTTTAAATATTTAATTGACAAGTAAAAATTGATTATATTCAAGCTGTACAATGTGATGATTTGATATGCATATATATTGTGCACTGATTACCACCATCAGATTAACTAATGTAGACATAATCACCCATATTTACCATTACTTTTAGCTTTTTAAACATGGGAATTAAAACATTTAAAATTACATATGGTCCATATTACATTTCTATTGGATAACTCTATGCTTACCATTTAATTTACAAATTTATTTCAAGTCTTTATAGAATGCTCAGAAAACATATAGCAGGATAAATGTCAGAATGTCTACACCTAAGCATATCATATTCAAATCATGAAAAATCAAAGATAAAGAAATCCTCAAAGAAGCCAGAGGAAAAATAAAATCTTGCCTATATAGGAACAGGGGTAAAAATTATATCAGACTTTTTTACAAAAGTTATACAAGCAAGAAGAGAATGCAATAAAATATTTAAGGTGCTGAGAGAAACTAACCGCCAACCTAAAATTCCATATTCAGTGAAATTATCTTTCAAAAGTGAAAAAGAAATAAAGACTTTCAGACAACCAAAACTTAAGGGAATTTATTGCCAGTAGAGCTTTCCTGAGGGATATGTTAAAGGGAATTATTGGAGAAAAGAAAAATTATGTAGGTCAGAAAATCAGATCTACATAAAGAAAGGAAGAGTATTAGGTAAGAAATAAGTAAAAGTAAATTCTTGAAAATTTGGTTTTTTAAAATTCTTAATTAATCTGACAGATAATAGCTTGTTAAAAATAATAGTAGCAACAATGCATTCATTGATTATAGCTTAAGAATAAGTAAAATTAATGACAGCAATGATACAAAGGACAAGAAAGAGATATTAGGAAAGCTTTATTATAGGAACTTGTACTACCCAGGAACTAGTATAGTGTTATGTGGAGATGGAGTTGGGTTAGTTGTCAATATGTATTGCAAACACTAGGGCAACCACAGAAAGAATGGGGGAGGGGAGAGGTATAATTGATGTGCAAAGAAAGGAAAGAAAATGAAGTCATATAAAATGCCCAATTTAAACCACAGAAAGCAGAAACAAAGACAAAGAGAGTCAATAGAAAAGAGTAAGAATAGGGTAGATATTAATTCAACTACATCAATAATCACCTTAAATCCCACTGGTCTAAATATACAATCAAAAGACAGAGACTGTCAGAGTGAAACAACAACCAACTATATGTCATCTACAAGAAATCAACTTCAAATATAAAAATACATATAGATTGAAATAAAGGGATGGAGGAAGATACATCATGCTACCACTAATCAAATGAAAGCTGGAGTTGTTTTATTGATGTCAGACAGAGCTGACTTCAGAGCAAGGAAAATTAGCAAGGATAAAGAAGGGCATCACATAATGACAAATGAGTCAAGTCTCCAAGAAGAAATAGCCATCTTTAATGTGTATGTACCTTGCAACAGAGTGTCAATACACGTGAGGCAAGAAGTGAAACAACTTCAATGTGCAACAGATAAATTTACTATTACACTGGAGAATTCAACATCCCTCTATCCATTAGACCAGCAGGCAGAAAATCAGTAAGGCCACAGTTGAACTCACTAGCGTCATTAATCAACTCACTTTAATTAACATGTATAAAATTATGCACATTGTCTTCAAGCCTACATGAAATACTAACCAACATAAACTGTATTCTGAAAAAAGAAACCACTTAACAAATTTAAAAGAATAGAAATCATACAATGTTTGCTCTCAGGCCATTCAGGCCATAGTGGAATTAAACTAGAAATCAACAATAGGAAGATAGTGGAAAATCCCAACTTGGAAGTTAAACAACACATTTCTAGGAAACACATGGGAAATCTCAAGGGAAATTTAAAAATTTCTGAAATAAAAATACAACTTATCAAAATTTGTGGAAGGCAGTGAAAGCAGAGGAAAATTTATAGCACGGAATGCATGTATTAAAGAAGAAAATTGAAACTCAGTAACCTGAGTTTCCACTTAGGAAACTAGAAAAAGAAGAGCAAATTAAATTTGAAGTAAGCAGAAAAAAACAAATAATAAAAATTGGAGCAGAAATCAATAAAACTGAAAACAAGATGCCAGTTAAAAAAATCAATGAAACCAAAAGATGCCTCTGTTAAAAACTCAGTAAAATTAGTAACACTCTAGCCAGAGTAACTAAGAAAAATAGAGACGTAACAAATTATTAATATCAGAAATGAAAGAGGTCATCACCACATATTCTGTGGATATTAATACGATAATAAAGAGCTACTCAGGAGGCTGCGGCAAGGAAATCGCTTGAACCCAGGAGGCGGAGGTTGTGGTGAGCCGAGATCATGCCACTGCACTCCAGCCTGGGCGACAGAGTAAGACTCTGTCTCAAAAAAATAAATAAATATATATATAAATATATATAGAGAGAGAACAATCTTATACTCCCAAAGTCAAAAACCTAGATGAAATTGAACAATTTTTGAAAGGCACAATCTGCCAAAACTCACACAAGAAGAGACAATCTGAATAGGGGGGTGTGTGTGTGTGTATGTATGTATATATATATATATATATTTAATCAAATCAATTTTAGCAAAGAATAATTGGATTTTGAGAAAAAAAAACAAAGTATCATTTACATTAGCACCCCAGAAATAAAATAGTTATAAATTTAACAAAGTATAAGATCTATCTGAGGAAAACTATCAAACTCTGATGAAAGAAATCAAAGAACTAAATAAGTGGAGATATGATCAGTTTCTGGAAAGACTCAGCATTAGTAAGATGTCAGTTCTTCCCAACTCGACCTATAGATTCAATGCCATCCCAATCAAACTCTCAGAAATTTATTTTGAGGATATAGGCAAACTTGTTCTAAAGTTTATTTGAAGAGGAAAAAGACCAAGAACAGCCAACACAACACTGAAACTACAGTAATGAAGACAGTGTGGCAAAAGACAAATAGATTAATGGAACAGAATAGAAACCAGAGATAGAACCACAAACATGAAGTGAACTGATCTTTGATGAAGGAGAAAAGACAATACAGTGGGGAAAGAATTATTTTTACAATAAATGATGCTAGAACAACTAGACACCCACATATAGAAAAGTGAACCTAGACACTGACTTTACATCCTTAATTCGAAATGAGTCATAGGCCTAAATGCAAAATGCAAAATTATGAAACCTATAGAAGATAACATAGAAAAAAATTAGATGACCTTAGGCTTGATCATGATTTTCAACTATACACCAAAAACATGATCCATGAAATAAATAATTTATAAACTGGACTTCACTAAAATTACAAAATTTTTTCTCTAAAAGACAGTATCAAGAGAATAAAAAGATAAGCCACAGACTGGGAGAATATATTTGCAAATGCATACCTTGTATCTCATAAATAACCCATATAATCCAAAATACATTTTTAAAAACTCTTAAAATTCAACAAGGAACAAAACATGGAATCAATTTGAAAAGACATCTCATCAAAGTAGATATATACATGACAAATAAGAATGTGAAAAGAAGCTCAAGATGCTCAACATCATGTCATTTGACAATTGCAAATTAAAACAATGACAGGCGCGCATGTGGTTAAAATTAAAAAAAACCCTAACACCACCAAAAGCTATTGAGAATGGGAAACGAGCAAATGCTGGTGGGAATGCAAAATGGTGCAGCATTTTTAAAAACCGTTAAGCTATTTCTTACAAAACTAAACATATGTTGTCATATGATCCAGAAATTGCACCCCTTGCTATTTACTGAAATGAGTTGAAAATGTACATTCACATAATAACCTATACACAGATATCTGTAACAGCCTTATTCATAACTACTAGAATTTGTGAGCAACTTAGATGTCTTTCCATAGGAGAGTGGGTAAATGATCTGTAACATCTAGATAATGGAATATTACTTAGGGCTAAAAAGAAATGAGCCATCAAGCCATAGGAAGACGTAGAGAAAAATTAAATGTGTATGAGAGGGAAGCCTATCTGAAAACAGTATATACTGTATGATTTTAGCTATATACTTTCCGGAAAAGGAAAATCTATGGACTCAGTAAAAAGATCAGGTTACCAGGGGGTTGGATATAGAGGATAAAAAATAGGTTGAGCACAGGGGATTTTTAGGCCAGTGAAACTACTCTGTATGATACTGCAATGGTGGATACTAGACATTATGCCTTTGTTAAAACCCGTAGGACTGTACTGCACAAAGTGTAAACCCTAATGTAAACTATATACTTCAGTTAATAATAGTAATGTGTCAATGTTGATTCATCAAATGTAACAAATGCTCCCTACTAATTCAAGAGGAAAACTGTGTCAGGTGGGAGAGGTTGGTGCATGAGAACTCTTTGTACTTTTGCACCATTTTGCTGTGAACCTAAAACTGCTCTAAAAAATCATATTTTAAAAAAATAAAATAGTTCATTACAAATTGTGATATATTAGATTATTTTTCAAAAATGTTTGTCTTTCCTGCATGGGTAGAGAATAATTTGCCCTCATTTACCTGACTTTGGACTTGGACGAATTACTTGCTTTGGCCCATGGAATGTTATCAGGCACTGCTTTTTAAGGCTTAAAAAGTGCTCATATGATTGGGCTTTTACTCTTGCACTTCTGCCATTGCCATGAGAAAAATACGCCCTGACTTTTCTCAGGAGGGGATGAGCATGAAACAGAGTTGCCCTGGCCAAGTCAGTCCAGCTGAGACTAACCACTCACATCTGACCTGCAGATGTGTGAATAAGCCCAAGATCCACAGAACCACCTAGGTGACCCAGTCTAGACCCACTGGCACTCAGCTAACCCACAGATATGTGAACTAAATAAGTTAATTTTGTTGTATACCACTGCAATATTCTCATTTTTCATTATGTAGCAATATTTAATAAAGACAAATAGGTACATGGAAGTGGGATGCTACCATAATAAAACCTCGAAGATATAAGTTTGGTTTGAGAACCAGAAAATGGGTAGTGAGAAAACTATTATAGGAGGCTCAAAAATGGTGTTATGTAGCTGTGAAATATTTAGTAAAACTATTGCCTGAAGTAAATTGGAAGAAATATTTGTTTATTTGCATTTACACACAAATTTTAGAAATATTGTGTCCATTTCTGCACATGCACACACACAACAAAACTTGTCTAGAGTTCGATCAATATTGCTTTAAACTATGATAATTTTAAGAGAATTGAGTTCTTTACAATAATGTGTCTCCCATTTCATGAACATAGTATGTTCTTTCATTTATTTTGATCTTGTAAAAATATTTTTTTTTTCAAGGTGGAGCACACTGGCTCACACCTATAATCCCAGCACTTTGGAAGGTTGAGATGGGTGGATCAGGTTGGCCCAGGAATTTGAGAACAGCTGGGCAACATGGCAAAACCCTGTCTCTACATAAAATACAAAAAATTAGCCAGGCATGGTGGCACATACCTGTAGGCCCCACTGTGGCAGGCCAGGTCTCACTGACACAGGCCTCCATAACAACGGTTTCAGTACTGACCAAGCGGTTAAGTTAAACATTAAAAGCCAGTCCCCTTATACAAAGACTGGGATGTAACAAAAGCCCACCAAGAGTTTTGCCTAGGCCTTTCCTGGGCCTTAAAGGATGACAAAATAACGAAGGAATTCTTAAAAGGACCTATGTAGGATTAAACGAGCTTTATTGTGGGTCTGAAGAAACTCCCCAGGCCTCCACAAACAAGTTTATTGACGGTCTGAGGGAACTCCCCAATCTTCTGTGATTTAGCAGGAGACAAGATAAGGGTAATCATCCCAGCACCTGGACCCATTTAGATTAAGTAAATTTACTGAGGCTCCAGAGGAAGGTTTTCAGGACTCAGACCTTAGTTACAGATTAAAAGAAGTTAATCACTTATGTGTGATGATGAATGCACACTTACATGTAGATATACAGATGAGAAGGTATACAAGTTCTGGAAAACTTTGTAATTTTGAGTTGGTCTGGTGATAATCTCCAGGTCTTCTCCCTATAACCAGTTACAGAAGTAAAAACTATCTTCCTCGCCAACTCATCTGCATCTTGTTTTGGGGCCATGAGAAATAGCAGCCTGACCCTCGGTTTGGTCCGGGAACACCACTACTTGGGAGGCTGAGGTGGGAGGTTTGCTTGAGCCCAGGAGGTCAAGGCTGCAGTGAGTCATGATTATGCCACTGCAATCTAGCCTGGGCAGCACAGCAAGAGTTTGTCTCAAAGAGAAATTAATACATATGCAGGCGTCACCCAAGATGGCCGAATAGAAACAGCTCCAGCCTCCAGCTCCCAGCGTGAGCGACACAGAAGACGGGGTTTTCTGCATTTTCAACTGAGGTACCGGCTACATCTCACTAGGGAATGTCAGACAGTCGGTGCTGGTCTGCAGGTGCAGCCTGACCAGCGAGAGCTGAAGCAGGGCGAGGCATCGCTTCACCTGGGAAGCACAGGGGGGAAGGGAATTCCTTTTGCTAGACAAAGGAAATTGTCTTTCCTAGACAAAGAAAACATAACACCTGGAAAATTGGGTAACTCTCACCTTAATACTGCGCTTTACCAAGGGTCTTAGCAAATGGCACACCAGGGGATTATATCCCACACCTGGCCCGGAGGGTCCCACGCCCATGGAGCCTCCCTCATTGCTAGCACAGCAGTCAGAAATCTAACTGCAAGGCGACAGCGAGGCTGGGGAAGGGGTGCCTGCCATTGCTGAGGCTTAAGTAGGTAAACAAAGCCACCGGGAAGCTCGAATTGGGTGGAGCCCACCACAGCTCAAGGAGGCCTGCCTGCCTCTGTA
>NW_012105553.1:223652-261089 GCF_000951045.1 Mandrillus leucophaeus
CCAACATGGCACATGTATACATATGTAACAAACCTGCACGTTGTGCACATGTACCCTAGAACTTAAAGTATAATAATAAAAAATTTAAAAAATTTTTTTTAAAGAAATTAATACATATATTTATAAAACATGTATATTCTCAACTATCTTTTATACTTTTTGGTGTAAATATTTTACATCTTTTTTATAGATTCATTCCTAGTTATTTGATTTTTTTATGCTAATTTAAATATTTTAAAATTTTCATTTTCTGTTTGTTTGCCACTGATGTATCAAATACAATTGATTTTTATATGATGGTGTTGATCCCAGTGGTCTTGCTAAATTCACTTATCTAACAGCTTATCTGTAATGCTGAAAAGATTTTTTGTTATTACAATTATGTTGAATTAGAATAATTACACTTTTACTTTTCTTTTATAATCTTTTTACCTTTATTTTGTTGTCTTCCCTTATTGTACTAGCTCCAGGAAAATGTCCCTCAACAAAGAATAGATTGAGAAGATCATACAATTCAAAATTCATGTAAAAGTCTAACTAGCTCTAAGCCAATGCTTTCTTTTGTATGTTTTTTTTAAAAGTTCAATTTAACTTCACAATACATTTTTTGTAACTTTCCCTGCCATACAAATTGTTCTGAGGCTCATTGAAATGAACAGCTACGTGAACATCAAAGACAAACTGTTTTATTGGAAATTACCAATTACATCATTAGGAAAACCAAGAGACCAAAGAAAGCCTTGGGAGTAATGAAACAAATGCACTTCTAACCAGCATCTATGTTAGATTTTTTTTGGCCAAATCCATGGGCAAATCATAAAGATCGACACAAAAATGCTGCAACAATCAATTACAAGTTCTCTTGAAACAAATGGGAAAAAAAACTGCAAATAAATACAGGGTTTAAAAAATAAAGAACCAAGTGGGAATTACAGAAGTAAAAAATACAATAATATTTTTTCTTTTCAGTTGACATCATGGTCCTACTAGTAAAGACAATGGATACAATGAGTGAATTTGAAGACAGAACAATTTAATTTACCCAATCTGAACAACCAAAAGAAAATAGTCTGGAAAGAAAAGATAAGAGTGAACAGAGCCTAAGGAACCTCAGGGACAACAACAAAAGATGCAACACTTATAAACTAAGAGTCCAGATGCAAGTGCTAACATATCAATAATTACCTTAAATACACCAATTAAAATATTGGCAAGGTGGTAAAAACAAATACAGATAGCCCAATTATGTGCTGCTTACAAGAAACTCACTTCAAATTCCACAACATAGGTTAGTTGAAAATAAAAGGATGGAGAAAGATATGCTGGTAATTTTTATAACTTAGAAAGTATAGACCAACTCCTCAAAACTCTAAACTACCAAAACTTACCTAAGATGAAATGATAATCTTAATAAACCTATAACCACCAAATTCATAATTTAAAAGCTCCCTAAAGGAAATGTCCAGGCCCAGAAGGTTGACCTGAAGAGCTCTTCAAAACATTTTTTAAAAACATGATAGCCATTTTACAGTGTCTTGCAGAAAATAGGAAACAGGGAATTCTTGTCAACTCATTTTATGAGACCAATATTACCTTTCTATCAACACCACACACAGTCAGTGCTAGAAATAGTGTTACAGGTCAATATTTCTTATGGACTTAGGCACAAAAGCTATCTACAACATATTAGCAAACTAAACTCTGCAGTGTCCAGTCAAACCACCATAACCCAGTAGCATTTATTCCAAGTACACAAACCTGGTTCAACATCTGAAAATCAATCCATATAATTTACTATATAAACAAGAGGAAGACAAGTCATATGATCTTATCAACTGATGCAGGAAAAGCATTTCAAGAAAATATAACACCCATTCATAATAAAAACTCTCAACAAGATAAAAATAGAAGGGAATTACTTCAACTTTATAAGAGTATCTACAAAAAAAAAAAAAAAACAAAAAAACAAAAAAAAAAACCAAAAAAACAAAAAAAACCTTACCTCTAACATCATAGTTAATAATGAAAGACTGAATGCCTTCTCCCTAAGAAGGGAACAGGCAGAGATGTCCACTCTCACTACTCATATTCAACACAGTGCTGGAAGTTCTCACCATTGCATGAAGGCAAGAAAAATAAAGACATACAGATTGGAAAGGAAGAAACAAAATTATCTCTATTTGCAGAAGAGAATTGTCCATGTAGAAATTCCCAAGGAATTTACTTAAAATAAAAAATCCAAAAACCTCCCAGTAATAATAAATGAATTGAGTAAGGTCACAGGATACAGAATCAATTATCTCATCTCTATCTACTAACAATGAACATGTAGAAATGGAAATTTAACCAAGGGTTACACACTGTATGATTTCATTGATATAACATTTTCAAGTTGACAAAATTTTAAGAATAGAGAACAGATTAGTGATTGCCAGAGCGGGGCATTGGGTGAAGGGAAGGAGGTGTGCAGGTGTGGTTGTAAAAGGATAACAAAGGGATCCTTTTGGTGTTGGAACTATTCAGATATTGACTATTGTGAATACATGAGCCTATACAAGTGATAAAATGTATAGAACTTAATACACACAGAATGAATACAGGTAAAACTGGGGAAATCTTAATAAGATTAGTGGATTATATCAATACCAATATCCTGGCTGTGATATTAGAGTTTTGCAAAAATGCTACCATTGTGGGGAACAGGGCAATGAGTGCAATGGATCTCTCCATATGAATTCTTTTTTAAATGTTTCACATTTTTTATTTTTTTAATTGACAGATAAAATTATATGTATTTCCCATGTACAACATGATGTTTTGTAGTGGTATACGTTGTAGAATGACTAAATCTTCCCAATTAAGATATGCAATACCTCACATAGTTATCATTTTTCTGAGAATGCTTTATAACCACCCAGCATTTTTCAAGGATATAATTTATTATAAACTCTAGTAACCATGTTGTATGATAGATGTCTCTATTAATTCTTACAATTGCCTGTGAATCTATAATTATCCCAATTTAATAATTGATCATGTTATACTTATTCACAATTCTTTCTTTTCTTCTTCACAATTCTAGAATCCAGAAATTTTTAAAAATGAACAAAAAAATTATAATTTATTCAGTCTTAAGGTTTGACTTGATTTGAATACATTTAGCTGTGAACACTGAACTGAAGAGAGGATATTTATAGTCTTTATTCCACATAATAGGCATACATTTTATACATATCTTATAAGGTTCTGAAAATTTTTAAATTCTGAAATATAGCTTTGTCTCAAAATTTTCAATGAAGGACTGTGTTGCCTTTGTTGATTACTGAGCTCTAATCAACCCAAATCAATAGCTATTGAGTATGGGAGGGTTTGGCTGTTGACCAGAGTTAGAACCCCATAAAGTCCATTCAAACCTTTTTATGATCAAGATATAGAAAGACTAAAAGTATCAAAATGGCATGTTTTCTTTAAAAAAAAAAAAAAGCAATATAAATCTTTATTCATTCTTCTCTATTTTCACGCACTTATTTATTCATTCAACATTCACTGAATGTTGATTGTGTTTAGTTATGAGCGGTGTCCTTTGATGAACATTAAATTATTTCATATTCTTAGCAGAACTACTCAAAATGAGCATCATGCCTCCATTTTATAGAAGAAGAGACTGAAACCTAGACAATTTAAATATCACCCTAGGTCAGATAGCAGATACTTAAAGCCAGGACTCTATCTCATGTTTGTCTGACTCTAAAGCCTTCTTTTTTTATCTTCACCAAAGGCAAAATTCAAACATGTAAGACTAATCTAGTATCTCCCACTCTTACCTGTTTCAAAAGGTCTGGAAGGATACACAAAGGCACTAAGTAGCAATTTTACAAGAATTGGATTAATCTTGAAAAAGAATATAACTCAATACAGGTTAGAAATTTGAATACACATTTTTCAAAAAGTAAAAACTTCAAATGAATACCTTAAATGAAAGTGAGTATTTTTAGGAAAAAGAAATACAAGTGAAGTTGAGACTAAAAGAAATTGGTAGCAAATAACAAGAGTCTACAGTAAAATTCCTATCTGATTTAAGTAATTTTTCAGTAACAGTGTGATTATTACTTAAAAGGCAAGGTTTTCTTGGTTCTGTAGAGAAGGCTATTATCTACCTCTTCTTTGAATTGGCAGGATATCAGTATAGCTTGACATGGGAAAGCTAGCATCCTATCAGTTAACATAATGCAGTGTGATTCAATGCACTGCAATGAAAATAAAGTTAAGGTCCAGGTATTTGTATCTATTCCTCCTCTTTTTTCGTTTCACGATCCTTCTCTTTGGTGTTTGTTGGGCTGCCCAACACTTATTTAACTGTGCAGGTAACCTGACTCAAGAAACTGAGGAAAGCTAAACCCCTGCACAGTGACAAAAATGAGGGGCACACTCTGAGAAAAAGAACCAGGATTGTGAAAGAGGCCACAGGATGATCCAGTAAAATAGGAGGGGAGCATGAGGGAGAAGGCTCCCTGAGGGCTGGGGTGAGGGTGAAACAGGTGTGGGCAGGGCTCCTGGTAGCCGCCTTCAAGGCTGCAACACAAGGGAGGCAGCGGTACACTGTCGTAGGGTTTCTGAATGTTTCTTTTAGATACATTATATAACCCATTCTTCAGTGACCCAGAACTTCTCTCAGGACCTGTAATGCTATTTCTTGTATCTGACAATAAATAAGTCCTTACCTGTTTAGGGACATTTTTTTTGGATGGATTTTCTAGATCATATGTGTTGTTTTTTTGAAGCTGTGATGTGCTGCTATTGGCCATAAAGCAAAAGAACACATTTTTGGTTTTATTTGGGTCTCTAAAGATCTGCCATTAAGAGAATCATCTCCTACAAAAGTTTCAAACAATGATTATTCTGTTTAATATGAATTTTCAAGGCATTACCTTTAGAGTAGACAGTTTATTCTAGCCCCTCCCTCAGTCTATTTCCCAAAGTATTGCTTGGTCGAATGAATCCTAAATGTGTAATAAAAACTATACTTTGAGGAGTTCTAGTAGTTGGGTTATAAGAAATGTTTAGGAAAGGAAGTCAGTAACCATGTGCACAAGAACAATAATTAGCTGGATGGCATGAAGCTTCCGGTTCTCACACAAAAGCTTCCAGACTCATCTTTTCCTTCTTACTTTGTCTCTTAAGGTGTCACCAACATACATAGAGTCTCCTTTAAAAAGATTTGGCATCCTAAAGTGAGTTTTTATTTTTAAAGTCAAGTAAAAACAGTAACCCAGAATGAGAAAGACGCTGTAATAAGTCATTCACACATTTACATACAGACTAAGCACAATAGGATGACATCTGTAATCTTATGAAGAGTGTGAATCTGCCAGGCATGGTGGCTCATGACTGTAATCCCAACACTTTGAGAGGGTGAGGTGGGCGGATTGCTTGAGGTCAGAAGTTCGAAACCAGCTTGGCCAACATGGCAAAACCTTGTCTCCAGAAAAAAAAAAAAAAAAAATTAACTGGGCATGGTGACCCCTGTAGTCCCAGCTACTCGAGATGCCAAGGCAGGAGAATCTCTTGAACCCAGGAGATGGAGGTTGCAGTGAGCTGAGATCACACTACTGCACTCCAACCTGGGCAACAGAGTGAGACTCTGTTTCAAAAAAAAAAAAGTGTGAATCTTTTCTCCCCTAACTTTATAGCATAAGAGAAAGGCCATCAAGTAGGGGGCACATTTCTCATTTTGAGTGAGGCTGACTTTGCCTTCACAATGTAAATCATGGATACAACATGGGAGATGAGGTCTTCCCACACAACCATATGTAGTTTTCAATCTCACAACAATAATCAGGCAACATCCTAGAGAATAACTATAAGTGGATTTGTTGGAAGTAGGAGGGAGAATGAAGCTTCACCATGCATAAAACCAACTGTTTGTCTTGTGTAATGTAAGATGCATCCTAGTTATTCTGAAATAGTATTTAAAGCAAAAGTTTTGATCAAGATAGAAAAAAATAGATAAAACTTTGTCTCATGGAATGATCTATGGGTTACTCATCCAAGCTCTCACTTTCTCCCCTTCTCTATCCATGTTAACTACACATGTGGGCTTGATAGTACACAAAATAGCCTCAATTCACAAGATAACTTTCTTTCTTTCAGCAAACACTCAGCCTTCTCACACTCTCCTCATATCTAGAAGATTGACCTAAAAGTTCAGTTAATCAACTTATACCTAAAAGCAGATATCAGTGCAAAAACCTTAGAAATGTCTAGGAGGAAATAATCAATTAGATGACAATGCGAGGAAAGCCTATATATCCTACTGTAAACTAAAAAGTACCTGAGACAAGTCTCAATCAGTTTGAAAGCTTATTTTGCCAAAGCTAAGGAAATGCCTGTGACACAGCCTCAGGAGGTCCTGACGATGTGTGCCTAAGGTGACTGGGTTACAACTAGGTTTTATACATTTCAGGGAGACAGAAGACATTAATCAATACATGGAAGATGTACATTTGTTTGGTCCAGAAACGTGGGAAAACTGGAAACGGGGACTTCTACGTCATAGATGGATTCAAAGATTTTCTTATTGACAATTGGTTGAAAGAGTTATTATCTAAAGACGTGGAATCAGGCCAGGCGTGGTGGCTCATGCCTGTAATCCCAACACCTTGGGAGGCCAAGGCAGGAGGATCACTTGAGGTCAGGAGTTCAAGACCTGCCTGGCTAATATAATGTAATCCCATCTCTACTAAAAATATCAAAATTAGCTGGGCGTGGTGGTGCACACCTGTAGTCCTACCTACTTGGAAGGCTGAGGCAAGAGAATTGCTTAAACTCAGGATGCAGGGGTGGTAGTGAACCAAGATTGCACCACTGCACTCCAGCCTGGGTGATGAGTGAGACTCTGTCAAAAATAAAATAAAATAAAATAAAATAAAATAAAATAAGACCTGGAATTAATACAATAAGCAGATAGCAGGCTTCAGAGAGAATAGATTGTACATGTTTCTTATCAGACTTAAAGAGTCTGTTCTGTCAGTCTTCAGCTTTGTGTTGATTTTAATGCTGGTCAGCTGTGCCTGAGTAACAAAAGGAAGGATGATATAATGAGACATGCCCAACTTCCCCTTTCCATCATGGCCTGAACAAGTTTTTCTGGTTAACTTTGGAATGCCCTTGGCCAAGAGGAGGGGTCTGATCCATTCAGGTGGTTGGAGGCTTAAAATTTTATTTTTGGTTTATACTACCAAGAGTTGCCTTATTCTTTCAGACAAGAAAACAAAGACCCAAGAATAAAATGAAACATGATAGTGGTCAAGTAAATATCTGTATTTAAAAAAATGTAACTTATGACATCAAAAAAAGATATTATAGAAGTATTATAGATATAAATATGAAAGATGAAATCATAAACTTGCAGATAATACATAGGAGACTAGCTTCATGACCTTGGTGAGGTGAAAACATGCTAAGCAGGGGAAAAAGATCAATACATAGGAAAAGAGAAATAATTTTGACCATATTAAATTAAGAGCTTCTGTTCATCAAAAGACACCAAAAAGAGTATGGAAAAGGAAACCACAACTGGGATAATTTCTTCTTGTTAAGCCATATGACCAGTAATGATAACAATTTTCTAAAACATAAAGCAAACTCCTATGAATCAATAATAAAAGAGAGCAAAAGAAAAATGAACAGGAGACCTGAACTAACATGTCAAATGAAGAAGATGATCAGCTCAAAAATGAACTTCCTAGCACAAACCCACATTCATTCATCATTAGGAAATGCAAATTAAAATTGTATGGGATACAGATACAGCCAGAACAGTGGTTAAATCTAAAGATAGAAAATATAAATGTTGACAAGGACTTGGAACAATAGGAGTTTTATTACAATCTTTAAGGAAGTGTGACATGGTGTAGCCACATTGAAAAGTCTTCGGAATTATCTGCTGTCATGAAAGATGTGCTTCATTGTCTGGGCCATGGACCTCAACACAATGTTGGATAGAAGAGATAATTTTAGGTATCATTTTTAGTTTCCTAATTTTAGGAAAATTTTTATACCTTTAATGATGAAGTGTGCTGTAGAATTTTTGTGAATAAATTTTTTATGTTAAAAATATCCCTTTTTTTATTTTTTAATTTGCCACAAGTTTTTATACTTACCACATGTATTAGTCTATTCTCATGCTGCTAATAAAAACATACCTGAGACTGCATAATTTATAAAGAAAAGAGGTTTAACTGACTCACAGTTCCACATGGCTGGGGAGGCCTCACAATCATGGCAGAAGGCAAATGAGGAGCAAAGTCATGTCTTACATGGTGACAGGTAAGAGAGAGCATGTGCAGGCAACTTCCCGTTATAAAACCATCAGATATCGTGAGACTTATTCATTATCATGAGAACAGCATGGGAAAGACCTGCCCCCATGATTCAACTACCTTCCACCAGCTCCCTCCCATGACACATGGGAATTATGGGAGCTACAATTCAAGGTGAGATTTGGGTGGGGACACAGCCAAACCATATCAATACATAATGAACATTGATTTTTATCAAATGCCTTTTTTTCCTTTTTTAGGATCAAATTTTTTCTGCTTTTTCTCTTAATGTTTGAATCAGATTGATTGATTTTTGAATGTCAATTCCAAACTTCAATTCCTAGAATGACTTCAATTCGGTTATATTTTATTCTTTGTGTATATTTGCCTTGGTAATATTTTCTTTCATGTTTTTTATATGTTTCTTGCATTGTCTTTGTCAAGATTATTCTTGTCTTCAAAATACAAATTGGTTTTATTTCAATTAATACAAAAATTTGGATATTTATACAAAAGCTTAAATAACTAAGAGGTCCATGGTTTTATCATTTGAAATTGTTTTTAATGTCCTTTTAAAAAGTACTCAAAAATACTGATACCCAAATTGATACTAAAAAACACATAAATGCGTTATAAGCACAGATACGTGAAAGGTAAAAGATAATGGAACATGAATAGTGCTGGGGTGAGGTGTTAACATTTCCACCAAAAGGGATAAGAGCTCCATGGGGTACTACTTTTCACTATTTATTGAAATAAGACTAATTCTAAGATGATATTATAATATCTGGTAGTTTCCAAAAAGCAAATTTTTTTTACTATTTCTGAAATAGTTTTGAAATAATATGGGACCTACATTTTCATGCTTGACAATTTTACATTAAAAGCAGGTGAATAGTTAATTAAGCCAATCCCACCCCCACTCTGAATCTTAGATTCAGCCATCTGAAAAGAGTAAAATACTCTTTACTGTGTCAGAGTCTGTGTGTCCAGGGAAGGTATAGAAATAGGACAGAATAGGATGCTAACTCAGATTAAACCCATAGAATTAATGCTTTTGAGTTGCACTGATTAACAGGTAAATTCACAATCAATACTACCATTCGTGTGTGGTTTTTCTCTTATTCAAGGTGAGTGAAGTGTTTATGAGAATCTAACCATATTGCTGGGTCTCACTCCATTTTTTGATGTTGGGCTGCTGCTGACATCTGTTAAGCCCCAACCTTTCTTCTTCTCCTTGTGCCCCACATCTGGTCAAGATAAGATGCCTGGGCCCTCCTTCCTTTGGCACCAGTGCAAGATTAAAACCATGCAAGTGCCTGTCTGCTTGGGAGAACTTTCATCCCAGCCCCAGCCCTGGCCACAATAAAACCTAAGCCAGTCTCCT
The DNA here is from genome assembly GCF_000951045.1 of Mandrillus leucophaeus. Lineage (NCBI taxonomy): Eukaryota > Metazoa > Chordata > Mammalia > Primates > Cercopithecidae > Mandrillus > Mandrillus leucophaeus. Next base: position 233,361 of record NW_012105553.1, read on the forward strand.
TTCCTGGATCTCTGGAGCCATGTAGGACCTGCTTGAGAAACCTGCTCTGCTCTCCCCAGAGATCTCGATTATGACTTTTTCATACTCCCTTGGTGTGTGTGTGTGTGTGTGCGTGCGTGCGTGTGTGTGTGTGTGCGTGCTTGCGTGTGTGTGTGTGCGCGTGTGTGTGTGTGTGTGTGTGCGCGCGTGTGTGTGTGTGTGTGTGTCTCTGTAGTACCAATAGTCTCAACATCTAAACCAAACTTTGGATGGAGTCCATCTGCCTCTGAAGGTGGCCATAACACTGACATAATAGATAACCTGTTATTTAAATTCATGGTTATAATTTGAAATGTTTAATAGAAACTGACATCACAGAATGGTACTGCAATTTAAAAATGTGACTGAATACAATTGTTTATAAACAGTATTTAAATGCTTACTCCAGTATTGTTTGCTATAATTGTAAGCTCAGGTGCACTAGGCTGGTAGCAGTGTTACTGGTAGAAGGTGTCCAGGTTCTTGGCATCTCGAACAAAGAATTGGACAAAACACACAAAAAAAGCAAGGAAAGCAAATGCAGGGATTTACTGAGAACAAAAGCATACTCCACAGTGTGGGGGCCGGCCTGAGCATAAGGGCTCAAGGACCCCACTTTTAGAATTTTCTGGAGTTTCAATACTCTAGAGGTTTCCTATTGGTTACTTGGAGTATATTCTATGTAAATAAAGAGAATGAAGTGAAGTCACAGAGTCATTTACCCAGAATGCACCCTATTGTAAATAGAGAGGGTGTTACTTGGTGTGTGTGGTCTTTGTCAATGGAGAGAATGAAGTGACGTTACAAAGCCATTCACATTCCTGTCACAGCTGAGGGGCTTTCACTTGATTTAGTTCTAGGAAGTCAACGTGCATCGGCCTTATGTTCCCTACCTCCAGATCCTGTTCTCCTGCCTCAGTAGCACTGCAACCTAGAGAGCATTTTTCTGTTTGACTGTTAAGGCTTCCATGTTCGGGATGTGCGGTGAGTTGACCAGAAACATTGTTTTAATTTCAGTTTGATAAAGTTGAAGAAGTACATATGCTTGCAGATGAAGGTGCATTTTTAGGGGTTCAATCTGTAATTGAATATTAAACAAAGAATGCAAAATTGACTAGATTCATATGTAAAGTAAAATATGCCCTAAAAAATAAGAAATGCTGCTTCTAAAACTACAGACTAGCTAATAAACTGGATATTATTTAAAACTCATACCTACAAACAGTCTCATCTGTAAACAGCCTCCCCACCCTGACTGACACTCAATTGACATAAGTAAGAGCCTAGAGAGGGAGGACAGGAGGAAGAAGCCTGAGAGAGAAGAAGCTGTAGGGAAGACAAGCTTGAGAGAAGAGAAGTTTGAGAAAGAAGAAGCTGAGGGAGGAGAAACGTGAGAGCGGGAGGAAGATCACTGAGATGGTGGAGAGGCACAGGTGTGTAAGGAGAAGATAGGGGGACAGCAGGCAAAAGAGACTTGTGAATCAAGGAGGTTGCAAACATGATAAAGAGACCTGTGGAGCATCTTCATGAGCAACAGAAACAGCAGTCGTGGTGTCCATGTATGTCTAGAAAGAAAGGGAGTTGAACCATCCTCGGGGTTTCCAGTAGCCTTAGGGCAGTATACAAGAGCATTTGAGAATATTCTTGTTTTGAAAGAGACAAACAAGTGGCTGATACTCCTAGAACTAAGCAGCTCTGACATTGGAAGAGATGGCAAGACCCCTGGGAAGACCTGATGATAGCGACAAAGAAGACACCAAAAACACCAAAACAGACTCCCAACCAAGGCCAGCACAGATGAGTTACACCTCAGCTGGTGATAGTAGAAGACAGAGGGTGCCCACAAAAATATCTCCAATGCCTTAATACTCCACCAGCAGCCCTGATGACACCTTTCAGAGGAGAGAGAGAGGGCAATTCTAAATTTTTGAAGAAATCTCTGTTGTCTCTGAGATGAGCCTGAATTGGTAAGATCAGGTAATTGGCCACCAGGTTGTTTGGAACTCTAAATAGGTTAGTCATATAAACAATAGAAAGTTTATTTGACCTTTATGCCCATCTGAAAAGCCAATGCCCACATATAATTCTTGGCAATGAGTTATGACTTAATAAAAGTTATTTCCATTATAATGATCATAAAAGTTTTTTCCAGTGTAAAGTACTGAGCACCATAAAGTATTAAGCAACATTGTCATCAACAGCAGCATTCTGAATTTCCAGGTTCTTGATAAGTTGTGGTTACGCACCTTGAAACAATCGCATCTGGAACCTATCATAGGAGTTAGGGCAGTTGGACTTATCTTCAACAATAATCCTTCCTGAATTAATTCAATATCCATAATGTTTGTCATCAATTAATAAAAGGAAACACAGAATTAAACAAATCCCACATGGCAATTATGAGAAAGGACATAAAAGGAAAACAAATTATTTTCTAAGAAACAAGGAAATACAGAACACCTCTTGTGTTATAAGCACAGATATGTGAAAGATAAAAGATAATGCTGGGGTGAGGTGTTAACATTTCCATCAAAATGGATAAGAGCTCCATGGGGTACTACTTTTCACTATTTATTGAAATAAGACTAAGTCTAAGATGATCTTGTAATATCTGGTAGTTTCCAAAAAGCAATTTTTTTTTTACTACTTCTGAAATAGTTTTGAAATAATATAGGGCAAGACTGCAGGGTCACTGGCTCGTTGGGAAGGAATTCCTCTCTCCTGCAATGTTCTCAGATACAGATGCTTTTACATTTCTTTATCCACTATGGCCAGACTTAGATCTGAGAACATTGCAGGAGAGAGGAATTCCTTCCCAAACAGCCAGTGGCCCTGCAGTCTTGGCCTTTATGTCCCCAGGAGAGCTCATCTGGTGAACTCGGTTTATGCTCTTTTCAAGCTTCCCCAAGAAAGGGAAAGGTCAAGAATATTCTTGAGGCAAAAGATCCTGATTAGGAGCAAGTATTTCAGAAAAAGCTGTGAGGTCTGAAATATACTGTCAGAAAGTATAAGAAGTTTGTGTCCTGTTTCTATCACTGACAAGCTTTGTAAGTTTGTACAATTCTCTTAGGTCATTCAATCCTCAGTTTCTCCATCTGTAAAACAGAAAAAAAAAATGATGATGGTCCCTTCTTGGCAGACATGGTTTATTGGCTCATTCTCTGATGAAGCACTTCCTACTGTCGTCATTTTGTCACTGTCCACTCTTTAGAATATTAAAGCCCATATTCACTTCGCAGTTGAGAGTGGCCAAAGAAATATGGAGCAAAAGTGCATGGGTGCTTCTGATAGGCTTTAAACTGAGCCTTTTCTCTCTTTTACCCATCTTGTGCCCAGTAATTATGTCAAAATCCAAAGCAATCACATTACAACCGTGAGGCATCAGTGTGAGAGCACAATTGACCAACGTGATAAGAATGGTTTAGAAAGTCCGGCTTCCAGATGGCATTGCTGAGCAGCTCCAGCAACAGTAGTCACTGCCATTCTTCAGATTTCCTGTTGTGGATTAAAAATGAATCCATGTTTGTTTAAGTCACTATAAAGTAAATTTTTAATTACTTGCAGCTAAAAGCATTCCTAACCACCAAACCATGTTAAAGCTGTTTTTAATTAATAAGCATTTTAGAAATATTATTTATTCTTTTTATACTTAAAAATACATACCACATGATAGTATATACATTTTATTTAATTTTGACTGAATGAAATTAAATGGTATTTATTCATGCACCAAATGAATCACATACATTAGAAATAAACGACAATCATGTATAAATTTCATTGCTAAAAAGAATAAAAAGGTGAATTTCTCTCAAAGTTTTTGAACTACAGGCAGTACATCAGCAAAATGATTATTTTATTTAAAATTTATTATTTATTATTTATTATTAAGTAAATTACTTATTTTTATTTAAAATTTTTAACAAATTAGTCTTGTTGGAGCCATGGAATAGAAAAAACTATATTTTGTACTGTCATTGTATCTTTTCTCAGGGAACTTGCCCTGGAAAAACAAAGGCCCACCTTATGAGAAGAAAACAGGCCAGAGGCACTCTGTTTCTGAGCCACCCTCAACCAGCTGCCTCTGGAAGCACTGGCAACTCACCCCCAGGGGCTGCTGCCCAGTTACTGGGTTTGGCACACCAAGTGGAATCCACTAGAGGCTGACTCAGTTGACCTATCCACTCCATTTTCTGTCATTTCCCTCATCACTACCTGTATTCCAGCCACAGAGAACTACGCAATCGTCTCTGAAGAGATAGTTCAACCATCTGCTTATTTCCCCTACAGAGCATCCTTCCCCTGTGTCTGCCAGGAAAACCCCTCTTACCCAACAAGGTCCTACTAGAACACTTACTTCTCACTGACCCTCTCACCAGCAAAATATACAGACCCACCTATGATTCCCTCATGATGGTCAGCACATATCTCTGTTGTAGGCACTGGCCACAATGTTACTTTTTATGTGTAGCTTTTTCCCCATTTAAATATGAGTCCAGACCCTATCCCCTTGGTATCCTGAAAATGAGGTGGATCATGGTCCTCTAGTTGACTGAGATTGGCTTTCAAGTGGATAGATTTAGGTTTATCCAAGTGCTAATGAATGGCAGGTTGCAAAGAGTTCATGGGGGAGCATTTGGAAGATTGGGGCAGAGGTTTCAAATACTTTTTTTTAACAATTATTTTGTCCTGTGCACGCTGGTTTTATTTACCGGTTATGTATACTTTATTTCACTGAAGAAAGAACATTTGTCTGTACACTACTGATGGAGAGCAAAGGCTTGATTCAGCTGAAACACAGTCCCCAGTTTTTGCACATATACAATCTCCTGAGAAGAGATTCAGGAACTGTCTTCCATATTTAGAAACAGCTCAAAGGTCCAGTTGGTCTTGGATGCCCAGTGGGCTCCAGGATAAATAAAACCTTTGATTCCCCTAGGGCTTTCTGGTTTGACTAAACACTACATGAAAATGAAAAACCTATACCAACTTTCCTAATTGAAGCTGTGTCTGATTATGGAAACACTTAAAACATAAAAATGGGTTGCACATGGCTTGCTCCTGGCACTGAGTTCAGGCACTACTTCCTGTTGTCAATCCAGTGAATTCAACACTGCACTATGGATGGTAACAATATTCATCTTCAACTGACAGTACTTCACAGTATTCAGTTTCAAAGCATTTTGCTGGCTAGGTCACTTTAACTTTGTAAGTAAACACTGCCAAAATTCCCACAGTCTAGCTAAGAATTTAAGTTTTTATAAAAATTGAATTTATACTAGAGGCTGAAAGATAGAGTCACAGACTCTTTTTTTCTACCAGCAGAAGGAAGTTGGCTTCAGTCTGAAGCTTTCTCAATAATTAGAACTATGGGACTATCATCTCCTATTTTCTACAGTTTTCAAGTAAAGAAACCTAGAATCTAAAAACAAAACAAAACACAAGGATAACAAGGCTGGGTTAGACCATACCCATACTTCCTACTCATATCCAGACCACACTTCATTTGGAGGGTCATGGGGAGCTGTTTTTGTTTATATTGATGTTCTACTGGAAATTAAAATTTTATGAAAATTACAGTTCAAGGTATTGACTCTGATAAGGCTAATGAAGATAATCAGAAAATATCAACTTTAGAACCCTAAAGGGCTTAATCTTATATTACCCTTAAAAGGTAACTAAGAGGTAAGGGAAGATATTTCAGCCGCAGCGGGGATCTGTGGAGTCACGCTTTCTATGCGTGTCAGTCAGCTAACACTATTGAAAGTTTTCCCAGTACGGGGAAGACACCTCTCCTGCCTTTGCATCCTGGGCCAGCATCTCCCTGGTCTCAGCCTGTGAAGAGGAGAGGCCAAATGTGTGCTCCATAATACAGAGAATAAGCTCTTTAGAAGCACCCAAATGGGTTTCAAATCTCAGCTCTGCTGCTTACCAGAATTTTGCATCTGGAATTTGCATCTTCTTTTTTTAAAATATATGAAAATACATTTTATTATTATTTCAGTATATAACATATTAGTGAATACATCAGACCACATTTTCTCAAATGGCCCATTAATTCCATGATAATATTTCTCTTTGATTCCTGAGATCCTCAATTTTATTTGTCTTTCAGACCATCTACATTCTTACCATGACTGTGAGACTATGATACTGCCCACAAGGATACCAATACTGAGAGATAAAGAACATTGTGCTAAATTGTTCTATCATGGTCCTTGCTTAAGGTACTGATCTTTTTTTGCTAATCTATTTTTCAGCACTTGAGTATGTGTTTCTTCATTGTCATGTACAGGATCTGGTTGAGGGAGAGGTTTTATGTGTTCATCTGCAATGTCCACAGAAGTGGTGCAGCTTACTATTGTGCTGCCATTGGACATCAAGAAAAGCTCTACTTTGTTGCCTAACAGTGAAGAATACATACATTTATAACAAACATAATACAAAGCTCCATCATAATTTATCTATCCCTTTTGATTGGCATCTAAGTTTTCTCCCCTTTTCCACTATTGCAATCTCCTTTTGGATTGGAAATACATGTTTCAAGATAGTTTACTATCACTCGTTTTACTGCTGCTGATCACTGACACTTACACAGAAGTTAATGTGTGTCGGATAATGTTCTCTGTGCTGATGTATATCACCCCTAAATCTTCACAAAACCCTATCAAGTACATACTTTTATAACCGCTGTTTCATGCCTGTGAAAACAGGCACAGAGAGGTCCAATGGCACGGGCAAGGTCACAGAACAGGTTACGGTAGAGTGGAGCAAAAGCTGCAGCTTCTGCTCCAGAGCCAGGCTCTTAACAAGGGCACCTGCTGTCCCTGCCTTGAGCAGGTTCCAAGGTTCTGCTGTTGTTGGGGTGTTTTGTTTGTTTGTTGTGCCATTCCAGCATCGTAATAATATCAGACACAAGAGCTGTCTGGCTGTCTTCCCGGGATTAGAGGTAAACACTGAGGCTACATTTTGTAAGTGAAGATAATTAGTCCTTTGGGGAGAAGGCAAGCCAATGGCCCTGGCCTCATTTGTTAGCCATCTAATTTCGGAGCATGAGTTTGCTTGAGGAGGACCACCTGGTATTAGAACATTTCCTGTTTTCATAGAAATTTAAAATTTTACATTTATAAAACATTTATCAAACTGAGTGACATCATTCAACAATTTGGTACTTTCAGGGGATTGTTGGATGGATGTTGTGGGAACTGAACTTGAAGTAGGAAGAGCCCATCATTTGGACACATCTTAGGGCTTCCCAGCTGCACCAGGTTATGGACAAGGGACCTGAAACCCCAACCCTTCCAGTCACTAACCACATGGCCTGAGATGTCATTTCATGCAGCTGGGCTCTTTTTGCTCATCAGCAAGTGATGTAATGCATGTGAGGTTAGCGCACGGTACATTCCCAAATCCTGGAGCTACTGGTCCTGTTGTGACTATTATTATTATTAACATTACAATGAACATTTGAAAAAATTATTTAGGGTGTTGCAAAGTTTCTCTACACCTGGAAGTAAATGCAGTCAAATTTGGATGAGGCAGGAATTTCCAATCTTGAGTCTGCCCCTTTGCAGACCCTTCCTAGAGGCTGAGACCCTGTAGATGTGGCCTGAGCCCATCGGATATGCAGCCAGCTATGGGCATCTGTCGACTACAGCAATGCATAAGGATGCCACCAAAATAGCTATCCTTTTCTGAAAGTCATCACTTCTGCTCTGCAAAGAGCTACACATTCCTCTGCCTCTTTCCCTGTTTTTGAGTTCTTTGTTTTCCAACATGCATGACACCAAGGGGCCATGAGGATTTGTGAGCATGCAGCACCCCTGGGAGAAGGTAGTCTTTTGTGCCACCATCAGTCAAATGACCAGACCTAGAACCCCTGATTCCCAAGCAGTTGACTGCAGAGTCACCACCAACTCCTTGAGAATCTGATGGTTGATTCAGTTCCTCTTGGATGGGTTGATGGAAAATGCATTTATATTTGGCAAATCCCAATATAATTGGGCTTTTTTAAATTCTAGAAGATTTTAATTGCAGAAAATTACTTAAGTTTAAATCCTTTATTGTCTTTTTTTTTTTTTTTTTTTTTTGCTCTTAAAGCTGAGCAATGAAATGAGACCAAACTAGAGTTTAATAAAAACTAATTCCCACTAGAATTTAGAGCACATCTTTAAACCTTAAATCTTCTGTTCATGAAACTTTGCCCAGTTAACTGCAAGAGTCTGCAGCCTGTTTTTAATTTACAGTTTTTACTCCCATCAGAAGATGGAAGGAAAAATAACTGAAAATAATGTCTGCAGAATTGTCCCAGTGCCTAGCTGTCCTGCACAATTGCCAGGCTCTGTTCAACTTTTGAGAGAGGAGAAATTTCTCTCTGAAAGAAGGGCATAAGGATCCCCAAGGGCTTCTATGCAAAAGAGGAGAACTGCCTGGTTAGGTACCTCCTATATGCCCAGGATGCATAAGCTTGATCTCCCTCAGACCTCAGGGCAGCGTCTTGATACATGAGCGAGCATCCCTGTACTGCTGAGGAGACATTTAGAGAGGTGCGGCCATCACACACTAATAAAGTGCAAATCCAGTGCATTGTGCAATCCAAATGGGATCTGCCTCTTTCCCGAATCAATTATTTTGCCATGTGGGGTTGTCAGATAAAATACTGAATGCTGAGTTCTATTTAAATTTCAGGTAACCAAGAGTAATGTTTCCATGTAAGTATGTCCTAGATATTGCATGGAACTTAGATATACTGAAAAATTAATCTGAAATTTTGATTGAAGTGGGCTTTCTATAATTTTATTTGCTAAATCTGGAACACTAGGCGATTTCTCTTCATAAGAACCAAATATTGACTATCTGTTCTTTTATTGGTGTAGATCCCAATTCAATTTTCATTAAAATTAAGGTATATTTGCAAAAACTTAGCCGGGCATGGTGGTGGGCACCTGTGGTCCCAGTTGCTCGGGAGGCTGAGGCAGGAAGCGAATGGCGTGAACCTGGAAGGGGGAGCTTGCAGTGAGCCGAGATCGCGCCACTGCTCTCCAGCCTGGACGACAGAGCAAGACTGTCTCAAAAAAAAAAAAAAATTAACGGATATTTGGCAGGATGTTTGGGACATTGATGCCTAGCCTTTTATTTCAGGCCTATGAGAAGAAATGGGAAAGGATGGAAGAGGATAAAGAAGGAGGGAGAGCAGGAGGGGAGAGTGGGAATGAAGGAAGGAGGAAAGAAAGACTTAAAAGAAAGTAGAAGAAGAAGGAAGAAATCAGTATTTTTCTGACCATTTTCTATTTTTATTTTTAATTATTTTATTTTATTTTTTATTTATTTATTTATTTTTTTTTTTTTTTGGAGATGGAGTTTTGCTCTTGTTGCCCAGGCTGGAGTGCAATGGCATGATCTCGGCTCACTGCAACCTCCCCTCCTGGGTTCAAGCAGTTCTCCTACCTTGGCCTCCCGAGTAGCTGAGATTACAGGCATCTGCCACCATGCCCCGCTAATTTTAATAATTTAGTAGAGACAGGGTTATACCATTCCAGGCTGGTCCCAAACTCCTGACCTCAGGTTATCCACCTGCCTCAACCTCCCAAAGTCCTGGACTGCAGGGCGTGAGCCACAGCATCTGGTCCATTTTCTATTTTTAAAAAAGAGCACCCCTGCTATATCAGAATCATAAACTATTATAAAGTAATTTATAATTATATAACTTAGAACTGAAATGAATGATAATTCACTACAGGGGACATCTCTTTAGGAAGATAACTTGTAAAATATTACATTATTACACTTCAATTTGCATATGCGTACATTTCATTAACTAAATTATAACTATTAATGTCATGTTTATCAACCAATTATCAGCCAATTATCATCACCAAGGAGATCTAGAATAATTAGATGACAGTTAACCAACTAAATCATGTGCAAATAAACTCAGTTTTTATCCACTGAAAATCAGATCCTGCAAATCTCAAAACATCTGGATATCTGTAAGCATCTAAAACTTTGGCATTTTTATAGGCAAAATAATTCACTGGCTTATTTTTATTTTTAATATTTACTCAGAGGTTTTATCTCTATACACACACACTAACATTTCTCATTAATTTAAAAAGTTATCTGATCTTTCTCTCCAGGCCCTGGCTGTTGCCCACACTTGGGCCACAGGACCCTGACAGATCTTCTCACTCTAAGGTTAAATGACTCTCAGAATCAGCCTTTAAATGGGTAACTGCAAGCAGGAGATTTAAACATTGCCTTTCTCTGTTGAAAAGTAGGCACAGAATACAAATATACACTTCCTTCTTTCTTATTTAAACTTCCAGGAATATAATACATGGTATTTCATACCCTACATATGTGACGACTAATCCCAAGTAAGCACAAGGTGAGAGAGTTTGAACTGACGTTGAGCTAGGAGACAGTAAGATCACACCACAGTCTTCTCTAGTTACTTAAAGCTTCTTGCATTTATTTGAAAATACTAAGATATATTCCAATGGAAACAGGGACCTGGGAAAATAAAATTTCATGTCAGGGTTAACTTCACAAAGATTTAATGATAAAACCTTTTCCTTGTCATCCTTTAATTCTTGATCTGTGTGCCTCTGCCCTTAAGAGGAAGGGCTGTATGATAGGGGTGGATAGCTTTCCTACATCCCAGGGACATTTGCTAGCTCTGGGGCCCTCACATCTGGAAAGACATAGTTCCTACCTTCAATCAGTAGGGTACACATAAGCATACCCAAGCACTGCACAGCACAGCTGGTTTTGTAATAGCCATCGTGGAGAGGCAGAAGAGAGAGAAGTAAAATCCTTCCAAGGACCTGGTAAAGATCCTTGGAGGAAAAGGTAAAAGAGCTTGGAAACATCAGAGATGGTGGCAAAGCAAAACTGGTGTGAGGGTGGTATTGCTTCAGGACCATGCACTGCGGGGCTCTGCTGCTGTGTCTAGGGTGAGTGTGTTTAAAAATGCAGCGTATTGATAGAAAATGTGATGCATGGTGAGGCCAACAGATCAGGAGATGATTGCCTTTGAAAAGACAGCTTGAGAGGAGTGGGGATCCTCAGGCCATGGGAAGCCACCCAAGGCAGCACCAGGGTCACCAGGAGGCAGAGTGAGAACAGGAAATGTGGGCAAGAGCCTTTACCATCACTTCTGCAGAAATGCACGGGAGAGGCCGAGTAGGCAGGCTTAGGATTGGCTTGTCTGAATAATTTCCAGGCTCTGGGGCAGAAGGATGGTCTAATTGTCTGATATCTGGCCCTGAGGGTGATAACCCCATAGTGGAGGGGCTTGGAGCTGTGGGATGCAGAGACACACACAGAGGAAAGACAATGAGAAGACATTGGAGGGAAGACAGAGGGAAGACACAAGGAGAAGACGGCCATCCACAAGCCAAGGAGAGAGGCCTCAGAAGAAGCCAACCCTGACAACACCTTGCTCTCAAATTCTGGGCCTCCAGGACAGTGAAGCAATCAGTTCCTATGGCTTATGCCACCCAGTTTCTGGTTCCTTGTCACAGCAGCCCTAGCAAGTGGACACAAACATATATCCAACATACGAGACACTCTTTTACATCCACTGCTCACTTATACTGTACCTCACCCAAAGCTATGAAGTGTGATTGGTGGGGCACAGCATAGTAGGAGACAAATTTGTCCTATGAGAAAAAAATGTTTCTAAATGTATAGTGAGCAAACAGGTTAGATTTCATAGCCTTCAATTAAAGCGTTATGATGTTAATCAAACATGACAGTGTTTATATAGCCACACAAAACAAAAATTCAAGTGATTTTCATCTATTGCCAAATATTCATCGAAATATTTGAGACTGCATAAATAGGTTTTACCTAAGTAGAATATTCCATATTCTGTTATCATCTTAGGCTTACTCATTGTTGAGAAAGGAGTACACAGGGGATAAGGAGCTAGGGGAGTAAAACAGTTAAGTTCCTCATTACTTCATAAAACGTACAGATGTGAAAACTGATGTACGTCCAGGGCACCTGACCCTTGCTGTACCCTCGGGAACCCACCAGTGGTACAGTATCAGGATTACAAGTTTCTATTTTTGCACCATTATGAAGCTATTCTTTAACACACACCCTCCTTATGACAAAGCAAAATAAAAATCTGAAAGTGTACATAAGATTGGAGTAATACAGTATAATTCCTCTATTTACTGACTTTCACTCTAATATTTTTCATTTGGAGTGCGAAGAATAACTTTTATAAGATGTTCTATGGCAAAAGTGCTTCCCTGGAATCTTTTCAGAACGAAGCACTGAAACAGAATCTGCCGGGGGACCTCCTCTTTCGGCTTTGGAGCCCCCCTCCCTCTGTCTCTGTACGGGGGAGCTTCTTCCTTCTGTCTTCTCCCTTCACTTCTTGCCTATTAAACTCTCCACTCCTTAAAACCAAAAAAAAAAGAAAAAAAACAGCAACAACAACAACAACAACAAAAAGAATCTGCCAAACAAACAGCTGTAAGGTTTACACAGTAGAGGAATATGGATATTTTTGGAAGGAAACACATGGGAACCATCTCTGAAGCACTTCTGGAGAGTGATTCACATTAAAACAATAAAATATTAACCATAAAAACTTAAGAAGGTACAAATCATGGAGATAAAAACTCTCTTTAGTTCGGCCACACACTTAAAGAGAGGGTGTTAGATAGATTATGAGGCGCTGGATTCCCATTCCATAAAATCTAGGACGATGTTTGGGACAAAAAAACACAGCGTGTTTGACTGATGGAGGTTAGAGGGTTGGCTTACAAGCATGAGATCCTAACGCTCAGAGCACAGCAGCCGTCACACGTGCTTTATCCAGATCCATCAGTTCTACAGAAAGAGGTTGGTGGTGAAGACCAAAACCAAAAAACCTACCAAGCCAAGCTACAACAAAGATTATGAAAATAACGATGAGAGCTACCACTAGGCATCAGCCACATCTCCCCCCTCCCTCAACAAAGCATAACTGGCTTTTGAAAAGTAACTTTGATCTGTATCTTATTCCAACTAAGATTTTTTTTTTTTTTCTTTTTGAAACAGAGTGTTGCTCTGTCGCCCAGGCTACAGTGCAGTGGCAGGATCATAGCTCACTGCAGCCTGGAACTCCTGGCCTCAAGCAATCCTACCACTCCAGCCTCCCAAGCAGCTGAGATTATAGGCATACGCTGCCACCACACCTGGCTAATTTTTATTTTTATTTTTTGTACGGTCAGGGTTTTGCTGTCTTGCTCAGGCTGGTCTCGAACTCCTGACTTCAAGTGATCCTCCTGCATTGGCTTCCCAAAGCACTGGGGTTACAGACGTGAGCCATCACACCCAACCAGATGTTTACTAAAGATCACAAATTGTTCTATTTGCTTATCTGCTGGGAAGATTGGACTCAAAGTACGGCATGATAATGGTTAACAATATAACTCCCCTATGTAACAATTCCTTTATGACTTCCTCTTGACCTTGGGCAAGGTTCAAAGCCCTTAGCCTGGTAGTTAAGGCACTTTGAAACCTGACCTTGAAGGCCCAGAGTGCAGGAGAGAGAAGGAACTTGAAGAGGACACACTTGGGCTGAAGTGTAGGTTCTGAATCATAGAATTTGTGTTCTAAGTCCCAAGAATCAGAACCAGAAATCTTAGACAGTATCTCAGCTGGATTAATAAAAGAATAGATGAATGAGCAAATTACTTTGAGCTATGGAGTTGCTGAAAAACTAAACCAGATTGTTAAGAGAATAAAACTTGCTTCCCTCTGCAGAGTGAAACTGTAAGTGGAAAGAATGAGGCAGAAATTTTGCTTTTTATTACTAGCTCTTCATTACTATCTTTAAAATCATAAATATGTATTACCTTGACAAATTTCTAAAATATGGCACAGAAAGCAAACCAAAACCACGTTTTTTAACATTTTTTGATATGTGAGACTCTCAAGTCTTTGTGCCATGTACAACCTCAAATGATTATAAAAGAACCTCAAAAAGCGTCACTGTGGCAGATGCCATTTCTCAGATTAGGATGCCCAACAACTTGCATAAAGTCCCAGGGTTCAGCAACTGTCCAAGCCCAAAGCTGAGGGAGCTACACTGGGCCACACTGAATCCTCACGTGCGGGCTTTTCCTGGGGCTCTCTCACCCTCATCTTGCCTCCATTACACCCAGCCCCAGACATTCACTGCCACAAGGATGAATCGCTCACTACTGTATCCTGGGCTGGTAGGACATGGACACTGGGAAACGGGGATGGAAGAAACGCCACCCCCATGTCAGGGGGCCTTAGTTCTCCCTGCACACCTGGTTCCAGGGTACTCCCAACCAAGGCTCCATCTTGACTTTAGGTGATGTTGCTGTGAATACCTCCTTAGCGGGTTTGAACCATTTTCAGATGACTTCCAGCAAGTGTAGCTCCTATAAGATAAAGCTCACACTTCGCCATGAGTACCATCTGCAGCCCCCAAACACGTATACCCTCGTGTGGGAGCACCTCAGGAAAGTGCTGGAGGGATGCAGCAAATCAGCATTTATTTATTTATTTTTATTTTAAGTTTTGAAGCAGAGTCTCGCTCTGTCACCCAGGCTGGAGCGCAATGGCACAACCTTGGCTCCCTGCAACCTCTGCCTCCCAGGTTCAAGCGATTCTTCTGCCTTAGCCTCCTGAGTAGCTGGGATTACAGGTGCCCGCCACCACACCCAGCTAATTTTGGTATTTTTAGTAGAGATGGGTTTTCACCATGTTGGCCAGGCTGGTCTCAAACTCCTGACCTCAGGTGATCTGCCCACCTCAGCCTTCCAAAGTGCTGGGATTCAGTCATGAGCCACCAGGTCCAGCCATTTATCAAACAACCTCTATGTGCCAGGCACTGAACCCAATTTTCATCCGCATTAATTTATTTCATCTCACAACAACTTTATTCCCTAGATTCTTATTACTATTCATAGTTTCACTGGTAAGAAAAGAGAGCCTCAGAGAAACTAAGGAAAATGGCCAGAGTCCCAGAGCCGCTTCCTTGGAGGATTGGACTTTAATTCCAGATTATTCTAATCTCAAGTTTATTCTACCACATGAGATGACATCTAAGAAGAGACACTTTGGAAAGATAGGCTCTTCTATATGGCTCTGGAGAACTGAATTCTTTCTTCATTCGAAAACTTGTCTTCCCGAGAGTCGGAGGTTCCCCATGAATAAGGAGAATTCCTTTAGATGTGTGACCCTTGGTGATCTCTAGCTAAGCACCAATGCACGGGAAAGTGAACTGCCCAAACTCTGATGCCTTGTGTTGGGTTTATGCAACAGAACGCTTTTGTTCTATAATCTGCACTCCCAGAAGAAAAAAAAGACAGAACAAAATCCTGTCTTCTTTAACCTGAAAAAGCCATGACTTGCAGCAGTATTCCATCTACAATATAAGACCTTGAAATGTAGGCTTTAGAAAAATGTGTTTTCCATTCTACTTTATAGCCAAGTCATTACAACATGTCCATTCTCTAAATGAGATGAAACAGGAAACTTCCTGTTGGAAAATTTTCTGCATCCTTGACCCTGTCTCTGGATTTCAGAGTTTGCAGAAGGCTAAAACTGGCGGAAACCATGAAGATGTCCCACTGCCTCTCTCACTTCTCGCTGGCCTTCATCATTTACATCTCCATTTGACAGTTGTGTTGTCTCTGCATTTGTTCATATCCCAGGATATACTGCTACACACCTCCAGGAATGTCTTCCTAGGAAACAAACTGGCCCAAGCCATTTCCAAGCCTTCAACACCCCAAGGCAATTAAAACAAGACAAAACGAAGTCCCTGGTAACTCCTGCATGGTACAGGCCTGGTCATTTCCAGCCTGGTTCACAAGCCCTTGACATATAACCCCAGTTTTGCTACCTTACACACCCCTGCTTTCCTCCTGGCCTCAAAATTTTTGGTTCTAACTTCTTGCCCTTCACCAAGTACTGTGTCATTTTACATGTGCCTAAGTCCTTACATGTGCTCTTTTCTCTGCCTAGATTGTCCTTCCCCTTATATTGTGCCAAAGAAATAACAAAATGCACGAAAGAATGAGTCAGAGCACAGGGTCTCTGAGAGCTTCCCCAATGGTTGGCTCCAGGCTTCCTACGTGTGCTCATTGGAGGTCAACCATGCATCATTCTGCAGACCTCACACACTATGTGCTACTTCCCCTGACTTGCTGTGTCATCCATCCCTGCTGTACCCTAAAGTACAGAAGGGCCACCAATCTTTAATCAAACACATATATTGAAATGTGCTCCTCTTTGTGAATGGGACAGCTTTGATTCCGATGATGGGCTCTGTCTTGTATCAGCTGGATGAGCTTTAGGCTAGTTGCCTAACAATATCTGCCTTCATGTTCTCCTCTATGAACCAGGAACAATAACACACCTGGCAAAGGACTGTAGTGAGGATTGATATTTGTAAATACTTAGCACTGTCTGTCATAAAGAAACTCTTCCATAAGTGAGTGGTCAAAGGGTGTGGCCCTGGGATTAGAGCACAGTTGAACAAACTGGAGGCCCTACTGCTTAGGGACTGGATAAACTTGTCAAAGTAAACCATTTAAGCCTCAGTTTCCCCATCTATTAAATAGGAGTGAGGTGGTTGCATTTTCCTTGGGATTATGCATATTAGACACATAGCACTTACGAGATACTTTGAGTGGAAGCTAACATGCAACAATAATAGCAGCCGCAATATGCACTATGCTTATCAGCATAGGAGCTGCTCCATGCATTCTCACTTCAGTCTGTGCTCAGGAATGCTTACTCTTAGTAGCACCAATTCTGCTGTCATCACCATCATTGTCATCATTATCCTTTTCCTAATCATCATTGTCACTGTCATCAGCAGCAGCATCATGATCACCATTGCCATCATCATCATCATTGTCATCATCAACATCAACATCCTCATCATCACACATTCGCCGTGACTCCTCAGTCTTCTCATCTTCATTCCTCACCTCATTACTACACTTTGGTAATGTGTGGTAGGCCCCAGAGAATGCAGCCTTGGCCCCTTCAGCCATGATAAGCACAGGTTGAAGGATCCTGACCACTCCGCACCACAATTTATGACACCATTCCTTCAAATTAGGATAAGTGGTTGGGCTCATCACATCTAGCTCACTCTCCTCTGAATCTCCTACAAAATACTAGTCTTATGAGACGCTGTAAAAATTTTTAAAAAATAACCTTTGGACATAATATGAACTATGTATTATATCTTTCCTTTGAGATATTTTAATTCCTTTCAGCATGTTAGAGGACTGGAGAAATCCCACAGTAAAGGAATATATTTAACTAGTTAATCTATTTAACTAAAATAAATCAAATAGCCGTTATCATCAACGATTTCCTAAACTGACTCTGAACCTTTCCCCGTGTTTGTGTACATGTATGCATGTGTGTAATATGCAACAGGAAGGGCTGTGTGCATGCTCTCCCCTTTCTATGTAGACATATGTGTGGGGTGCTACATGCCTTTCTTCTCAGTGTGTGCATGCATGTAATTATGTACTAAGACATACTGAGGGTGTGCCACATGTTTTCTTTCTGTACATGTGCATGCACATGTATACATGTGCTAAGCCATGGGAAGTAGGTATTACACGCCTTTTTCGTACTGTGCAGGCATGTGGGTGCGTGTCTGTGCATGTGTGCTATACTCCATGCTGTTTCCTTTATAACATTTCTCCCACCCTCACCTCTTTGCTTTGGCTTCTTTCTTGTTTCAAATGGTTGAATATCAATGTTTCTGTTCTTTCTGACTCTTCTCATCTTTTTCTTCTATTCTATAGAAAAAAGAAAAGTTACCACAAGGGATGGGAACAAGAAAGATAACATTGTGCGCCCAATTGTTTTCCTGCTCTGTTTTTACTCTGTGGGCTCGTCTGGATGTCAGTTTTGTTGTTGTTAAGTCATGGGGTTAATTACCTTCCCCTGTCCCTCTTATCTCTTTAAAATCTTCTGAAATCTTTCCATTCTTGGAAAATGCACACACACACACACACACACTCACTCTTACTCACATACATGTCCTTAGATGCCATGTCCATGGGCCCCAGGTTAAGTGAGATGCTTCACAAGTACCACAGCTGCCACATTGGTCCCTGATTCCTCAATGCCAGCACAGGGCCAGGCAGACAGCAGGTGAATGTTGAATGAATATGTGAATTAATCAGGACGGCCAGTGGGGGTCCATTTATCTTTAAGATCATATGTTGTGTTCCTTGGTCAGCAACATATTCAGGTGGAAAAGGTTAATTTGCTTCAAGTTTCTTGAAACATCCAGGAATACTTTCTCTTAGTCTCTTAAAAATGTTTGTTATTATTCAAATAAATTTATCTTGCTTCTTTTATAAATTCAGCCTTCTACCACCTAAGGTTAGTATGTACAGTTGCATAGGCTGTGCTCTGCTATTGTTCAGGGTGTCTGGCCAAAGAGGGGAGACAGAGCTAAAATTCAAGCTTCTTTGCTGGGGCAGGATAGGTCTGCCTTGAGGAGGAAGCACCTGCCTGCAGTGCTGTGCTTCCCCAAGGCGGTGCTTGTTGTAATCTGCACAAAGAAGCAGCATGGATTAGCTGTGAGCCGCCTACAGGTTACGTAAATCCCTGGGCTACTGTTCTCCAAACGCCAGGTCAAGTTGAGGAAGATGGACACATGCCACCTTTTCATTATGACTTGCTGTGTAGATCAGAATGGGAAAATATTCTGGAAAGAACATTGGCAACAGACACTAGATTTAAATAGACTATTTCAATCTCCTTTGGTGCTTTCCTACCTGAGCACAGGGTGGGTGAGATGTGGATTTGCGTTGAGGACAGAGAGCCTGAGAGCAATGAAGAGGAAATCAGGAACAGAGGTTGAGCCAGCCACGGGTGGCTCCGTGGGACATCGTCATGAACATGAAGCTTTCTGGAAGGCTAGAAGTTGCACTCAGTGGGTGTTTGGGTCTTTATTGCACATCTGTAGTTCCAACCCTTTTCCCTCCCAGGAACTCATGGTGTCCTGTAGCTCTTGTTTGCTTTTTCTAAGTGAGAAATCATTCTGCCTTTCTGCCTGCTAACTCCTTTCCTGATGTGAAAGCTCTTTCCCCAATATCAGATTCTCTCTGGCTTTTGTCTTAAAGCAGCCACCATGGAGAACAGGTAGGAACTCGGCTCCCATTCACATGGCCCCTAGCCTCAAAGAAGTAAATTATATCTGTGGGAATCCCTGCTCAGGAGCCCTGCTGACCACACATCTCACATCTCACCGCTCTGTTGTGGAAAGGTCCCTCTCAGGCACGACCCACCAGGAATGTTGCCCTTGTTAATTACAACAGTTAACATTGTTAAATGCTTACTATGCTCCAGGCGTTGAAACGGGCATTTTACCTGCATTCTTTCATTTGTCACCACAACCCTCTCAGAAGTTACTTAGCATCAGTCTGCCTCAGCTTTCTCTTTTATAAAAGAAGAAAACAACACCTGTATTGTGTTGCAAGATTGCTATGATAATAAGAAACACCGTATTTAAAATACCCAGCAGGGCACCTGGGGTGCACCCAGCTCCCAGCGAGCTGTAGGAACTTCTTTGCTATTACTGGGGTGCTCTATAAAGTCACATAAGCACAAAATGCAGACATCTGGGCCGTATTCAAACAACAGCAAAAGACTGTTCAACACTGGAAGAGTTGGGTTTAGGTGATTTTTTGATATTTTCCTCTTGTGGCCAAATCATATTTGCTGGGTTAATTTTCAAAACTTAGAACAAATTGTCATCTAGTAACTTGTAATGATCTCAGCTTGAGTGTGTTTCCTGCTGTTAGTTCACTCGGAATGTTCTGGGCTGTGTATCAAATGCATTCTCATTGTGTGGCTGCCAGAGAGGAAAAATGCCCATTGTCTTGGCTGTGGCTATTTTTATTTAAATTGCAGTCCAACTTTTAGAAAGTCTTGAGGGTCATAAATGTGAAACGGTGGACAAAGTGCTTTTGAAAAAAAATATACACTGTTTTTATTTAAAACAAAATGTAATGCATGCTCATAAGAGCAAATTTAGGAGACACATAGTATAAAACAAAAAAATTAGTTCCATATAGGCCTTTTTCTAAACACAACCACTATTAACTTTTTGATGAGTTTTTTAATGCAGTTGTATAGACAGATACATAGATAGACAACTGATATACAAATAGATTAGATATATATATATGTACATGGGTATATGCATATAAATGACAATATATCTCTGGGTGGCTAGTCAGCTATAAATTACTTGCTATGTATAACTGGAGATATGCATATACATGTGTTGTTAGTGCCATCTGTGTACATGTGCTTCTTACAGAAGGTAGTTAGGCATGAGAAAGGCAGGAGAGGCCCACCACCACCCACCAGGAATGTCAGGTGATAGTCAGGCAGTTGTTAAACTCTCTCTCTAAAATCATAATTGGTCGAAGCTAGTGCTCCGTGGTTGTTAAACTGTTTCTCTAAAATAACAACTAGTCGAAGCCAATGCCAGGGAAAGCCAAGGCCAGGGAAAGGCAGTCTGCTAATATATAGAAAACACCTGAAACTTGCCATCAGCAGCTTCCTGATAAGATCTCAGGAGTTGGGCAAGTGTGCTCAAGCACATGCACTGAGAGGCAGAATGGCAGACTTTAACTGGAATAAGACCTTCCTCTGGAAACTCTTGACTGGTGAGGGAAAGACGCCTCGAGTGAGCATGTGCACAACTTCAGTAAACACACTGCACATGCGCCCCCTCCCAAGTGCTGGCAGGCCACTGCACGTGCAGACAGTCCACCCAAGGGAAGAATCAGGGGAGAAGCAATGCAACCCCAGAAGAATTGCTAACATAAAAGATCCCAAGTCAAAGGTCAAACCATGCCTTTGAATCTCTCAAGTCATCCACTTGGCCCTCTTCCAAGGGTAATTCCTTTCGTTCCTGCTCTAAAACTTTTTAGTAAACTTTCACTCTTGCTCTAAAACTTGCCTGGGTCTCTGACTCTGCCTTATGCCCCTTCAGTTGAATTCTTTTTTCTAAGAAGGCAAGAATTGAGATTGCTGCAGACTCATACAGATTTGTAATTGCTAACATGCACACACACACAAATATAAATAATGTAAATGACTGGATGTTTGGAGATAAAGATGTAGAGCTAGATATGTTGAATTACCTTATGAACCTATTTTTTTAAACCTAAAATTCTAGCAAAAGCATTATTTTATATATTATAATGCTTTTCAAAATTATCATTTCAACATCTGCTATAATAAACGCAATACCCAAAATAATAATATTTCATAGATTGGAAAAATCACAATTCCAATGACTCCTTTTTCTACAATTGGAACCTGAAGTGTTTTTCTGGCCAATATTTCTTTAAAGTGCAGAAATAACATCTCTTGCACAAAGGTTTATAAACTGTTTCCTCTTTAGTACCTAAATTGCTGGATGAAAGAACATGGGCACTTTGGGGGATCCTAGATATATCGCAATAAACACTGATTAATTGTTGATTTCATTGTTTCTATTATTGTTTGACTATACTCGTCAGTACATTGACACTTCATTTCCTGTATTCTCCCAAATGCAATTCCTATAATTTTCAAATGAGAATGCTTTTGTATTTACAATATTAATATATATTCAGTAGGGTTTAAATGCATTAAAGTAGAGTCAAGCAGTTGAGAAAGATTTACTGATGATCTATGTCATGCAAGCTGCTTTGCACCTTAAGAAAGAATTCAAGGAAGTGTTGTAGCCATACCTCTTCCACTCAAGATTACAGTCTTGCAAGAAGTGTGCCACATGGCCATACCCCATAAGGGAAGGGCATTCACAGTACTTACCAGCGTCACAGGCTCTTCAAGTTTTCAGAGTCAGAGAATATTCCCTGAAAGACCCCAAATCCAAACGGGTTTTCAAAGACTGGAGAATGTGGCAAGAAAAATTGCCTACAGAAGTTCATGGAGAGCAGTGATCTCATGAGCTGAGGATTGGCAGGAAGGTTTAAGCAGCAATGGATGAGGACAAGTGGCCGAGGGATCAGTACACCCAGGGGAGGGTGTAGACTCTGTCATTTGGGCTTCAGGGAAGGATGGAGAGCAGCATCTTGAGGGGCTCCCTGAGGGGACTGGGAGCCTGAGAACTGTGGGGCTGTGATGTCAGGGGACTGTCAGAGCAGGAGATGCAGAACAGGCTTTAGCTCAAAGAGCACCACTGGCCATAGTCCACAAGTCCCCAGTTAAGAACGTGGAGGGAGGAACCAGTGTGGTGAGTGACACATCCAGGACAGGAGGAAAGAGAAGCCTGGAGAGGCAAAGTGTAGAGCACAAGGGAGTTGAGCTTCCCTGGGCCCCAGCATGAGGAGGCGTCCCAGCATGGGTCCCAACATGGACGTGTCCGAACACAGTCCACCAGCAGATGATCTGGTGAGTTTCCTTGAAGTCGTTTTCCCTCACAGACTTAACTACAGGGTATTTAAGAACTCGCAGAAATTCTTGGCCTCCTGCTTCCCTGTTACCAGCTGAGCCCTGAATCATTGGGCTCATGAACCTGTTTGGTCAGAATCACATCTGGGTGATGCAGAACAGCAGTCCCCAACCCAGAAAATTAGCCTTAGCCTCTTTAGTCACTGCATTGCAAGCCACCCTACAGGCCAACCCTGTTTGTCCAGAACGAGCAGGTCCCTGGTGTGGAGGACTGGGGGGCTGACATGTCCTGAGCACCATTACCAGGATGAGGTGGCTGCATCCTGAGTTGCTCATCTAGGTAAAGGGACTATAGGACTTACTATACAGGGTTATGGTGAGCATTAAAGCATAGAAGATTTGAAGTGGTTCAGAGTGGAGCTAAATGGAAGTCCATTCCTTTCTTTATCTTTCACAGGAATCTGTTGTTATTTTAGTTATAGCAGCAAGGAATAAAAGCATCTTTTTTCCCACCCTGTCTGGGAAGAAAAATTAAATGTGACTGAAGAAAAGAGGTCAAGAGTAGATAAATAAAATGATTTCAGTTACTTCTTTCCTGAGCAATTCTCCTATTTCTGCTTAGGAAGTTGATTTTATCCCAACCACCTAAAAATCTCTTGCATATTCAAATTGCAACAAGGTTGTCATAAGCACCATGTTTTTTGAGACTGTCAAGTGTGTGACCCATTGGCCACTGGGATTCTCAAAGAGCTTGTTGGAGACACCAGAGGGATGGCAGGAGAGGCTGCTGCAATCTACATCTGAGTGAGTAGAAGAGTTCAATGGAGTCACTCCCTAATTGCAACAAGGAAACTGGAGACCATGCATTATTGGCGAGAGAATATGAATACAGTTGTAGGAGGAGTCACAGCAATGTAAAATATTTGCGAATGGTAAAGGAGTCATTTTGAGTTATTCCCAGGACAGGGCAAGTTTTCTTCCTATGCAAATCCTGTCAGATGTGCCCCATCCTCTGGTGGGTGCCCGCCTGGACCTAAGGTGCATTACGCTGATGTCACCTATGCACTTTCTTCTGCACTGGACCTATGGTAGAAAGGCTGTGCTTGTCCACTGATGTGCCCTCCAGGCCATGCACCCTGCACTCCTCCAAAGACGGGTCCCATGAGTCTTTGTTAGGAGGAGCAAACAGATAGCTTGGCAATACGTCTTGAGTCTCTTTCTCTGCTGCGCAGAAAAGTTGGGGAGTCAAGGAGGAAAGGGGAAATGTACTGTATGTCTCATAGACTGTATGAGAGAAGAGGTGAGTGTCTGCAAGACACAAGGATCTAGAGAAGGAAGAGAGCTAAAGATATAGACTCTTCTATGAGTAATGATGGAGAGAAGGAAGAGAGCTAAAGATATAGACTCTTCTATGAGTAATAATGGAGAAGTTGAGATTATGTTATAGGTAAGAAATTAATCTGTCCAGTGGGAACCACTATACTCCTGCCTGGAATGCTCCACACAAGCAGACCCAGTGCAATACAAAAGAAAGAAACAATAACAGAGAATCTGCAAAGAAACACCAAAGCAAATATATCTGTTCCTCTTGTAGGTACACGTGTATGCACACACACATACTCACAAACATACATGCATATAAACACACATAAAGACATACCCACAAACATGCATAAAAATATACACATTCAAAAACACAAGCACACACATACACATTCACATATGCACATATCTGTAAACACACGCACGTGCATGCATACATACATATACAAATATATGGTTTATCCTACTGTTTGCCTTCTGTTCTTTACAGCTAATTTTTTATTGTTGTTTAAGAAAAACAAAGAAAAACAACAAATGCTAATTTAATTTAATTTAATTTAAGTTAAAACACTTAGAGATGTTATGAAGAAAAAGGGCCCTAGTTTGGGGCACCAAATGAAAACTAGGAAAAGTTCACTGTTTCCCTGACGGGGAAGACCAGGTGAGCTGCTTCACTCACAGTCAGGCCTGCAGATGTCCTCTGCTATGAAAAGGGTCAAGATAAATGTTGTTACTTAGCAAGAAACCAGGGATGATCATGTTAATGGATTTGCACTTCAAGTCTTTCACTGTGGTCTGCGGTTTAACTCCCAGGCCAGTACTAGTGGTGGCTGTGACTTAACAAGGGCTTCTGATGCAGAGGATGGCACCAGCTGCTTAGACCTTAGACCACCTGCCAGCCATGTTTCTGTGCAGCAAACGTTCACTCGTTATGTGGAATTCGTTTTGCTTTTTTCACTTGGCTGTCGTGAACACCAGGTAAGATCATCCACAAAATGGTCCAATGAAACGTCACGATGCTGAACAATCATTTTGAACAACGTATGCATATTTGATGCATCAACGTGTGCTGGCCAGGTATGTGTAAAGTGCTGTGTCACTTATTTTTAAATGAATAATCACAAAAGAAAATTTCTGGAATGAAATATCATGATACAAAATAAATATCTAGAACAAAATATGGGCTAGGATAAAGTCTGCTTTATCATCAAATGTCCAATTTCTTGGGAAAATGAGAGACAGAAAGCCTGCAGCCAGGGCAGGATGTCACATGTATAATTAGTGCTCGGCCCAAGTTCCAGAGCCCCTGCCCTTTGACACAGGGGCCAGTGCTCTCTTGAGCGCCTCTTCAGCTTTACGCTTCCCAGAAACAACCCTGGGAGGCAGAGGCAGATACAGAAGGTCACAGAAGAACATATGAGAAAGTAAACACAGCGAGATTCTCTGCCAGGCCCTGGCAGCCGGACGTGCAGCCTTCTTGACTCCAAGGGATTAATTTTGAAGGGCAGGGGGAAGGAGGAGAGTAGACTGCGTAAAATCGTATTATCTCTGTCTCTTTTCCTCCAATTCCTGTGAGGAATAAACCTCAATTATATATTACAAGTAGGGCATCGTATTATCTAGGTGGATGCAATGGTGCAGCATTTACTAGGGCCTCTGTTTATCCATGCACCATGACACAGGGCCCTGACATGCCGGAGCCCTCGAAATGCTTGCTGATTGTTAGTAGGATAGAAAATGGAATCCAGGCAGACACAGCTTCCAAGCACAGCTCTGACTTCTGCACCCAAGTTTGGATTCTGAATTCCACCTCGTACTGGGCGCCTGAGATTGCTTCACCTTCTCAAACCTGCTTCTTCACTTGCAAAATGAGGACGGTAATCGCAGTGCCCTGGGGATTAAATAAGATAATACAGGAAAACGCCTTAACCCCTGTAGCACTCAGTGTATGAGCTGTCGCTCTTGTGACTCCATGCTGTCTGCCTAGGAAAAATGCAGAGCTGACTGGAAAACACCGATTATCAGAGAAACTAAATGCAATTTCTAAACACAGAGGCCAGTGCAAGGTTGAGTTCAGGAGTCATAGAAACAGAGGGTTAGACTGAGGAAGTCATGAACAGAGAGAGAGAATTTTGCATGCATTTGAGAACACATAAGTTTCTGGGCCTTGAGGAAAATCCTCCTTACCTCTAACCCATTTTCAATCGTACTTGATCATTGAAAATAATCTCATTACAGAAAATGGTTGTTAACATGCTTATAATCAATCAGAAAGAAAACTATATACCAAAACGTGGGGTAGATGACACCCTGCCCTGCTAACTGGTAAAGTTTCAGCTAATTTGGAGTGGGGAAGGACAAAGTAGCAATGAAAGACACAAGGAACCAAATGCTCTTGCTGTTGAAAGAGCCTCAGTCCTTGACTGCAGCACATCAAAGAGCACGAGATGGGTTCTGTGCCTTTGTTTTGTGCTCCTATTTTGTTTTGTGCTGATTTCTCACAGGGCTTGTGTCTGACAAGTTTTGCACACTTAGCTGACAAAGGGGAAGGCCAATCAGAGTCAAGAATTTTGGGCAAAAATAGGCATAATAATGAGACGGACACCTCAAGTCCTTCCAGGCATCAAGAAAAGTATCAAATCCATTTTAAAATGTATTTTCAGACAGATAAAATATTAAGTTCAGATGTGGAAGCTGTAGCAAAGGGTGCAAGGAGCTGAGGCAGGGCAGGCTGATTACGGGTCAGGAAAACATGATTTTTTGCTTGACTTTTATGCTCTTCTTTAAAAAAAAAAAGAAAAGAAAAAGAAAGCAGGGTCTCAGGTCTTGTGAAATCAGTCATCCTAGTCAAGGAATACACGGCTACTGGGTGCTTTGGCCGTTTGCAGAATGGTACACATATGTGCTTGTAATATTTTATTTTTAAATATCAATAAACTAAATGTTGAATATTCTTACAATAATTCTGTAAGAAAGGTGATTCTCCAGACATGAAAAAAATGAGGAGCTGAGGCTCACAGGTTGTGTGACCTTTCTGGAGTCTCAAAAAGAGCCAGGCCCTGTCAGGGAAGGAGGCTCTGCAGCCAGAATCCTTGAGAAGCACAAAGTATGAACTCGGCGTCAGAGGTTGAGTGGGAACATGGGCAGGAGCTGTGGGCTGGGCAGAAGAAGAGCCGCTGCAGCTAGCTCACCTGCTTCACGCCCGGCACCAGGACTTGTCCCAGAAGGGCCACCCCCAGCAGAAACACTCAAGTGCCCTTTACAAAAAACATCAGAAGGGGCTAATCTCCCACAAAGGCAATTTGCAAAAAATGAAAAAAAAAAAAAAACAAAGAACCAGGGTTTCAAAATATACTCAGAGACCCTCAGTAAGATTATCTCCACTGCACAGTTAAATAATTTCTTACTGTTTCTCCTGTCTCAGCCTGTGTGCCTCCAGAAATAGCTATAGAGTCTTGGCTGAGCTAAGACTGAACTGATAGGAGCTTGCTGCCAAAAGATTAATAAAATACTTACACTCATCCCACAGGGGAACCTCAACAAGGAAGGTTAGGCAAATGATTTATTTGGCTTTCTGGACTGAGCCCCAGGAAAGCACATAAAAATGCTAATTAGAAGCTGAGAGAACATAACAAGTTCTTGAGAAACCAGGAAGGTATCACCCTGCTTAGGCAAGACTCAGCTCTAAACCATCAGAGGCAGAAAATGACCCTTCTTTTTAAAAAGGACCCAGAGGCACTCTTGGTGCCTCGTCATTGTATACATTTATGGTACAAGCGTAATATTGTTACAGGCAAATATTGTGTAGTGGTCAAGTCTGGGCTTTTAGGGCATCCATCACCAGAACAACATACATTGCACCCACTAAGTCTTTCCTCAGCATCCATTCCCCATCCCCTCAATACCTGGCTTTTCTAGGCTAACTTAGTTCATCTCTCTCTCTCTCTCTCT
>NW_012105553.1:261139-274186 GCF_000951045.1 Mandrillus leucophaeus
TTTTTTTTTTTTTTTTTTTTTTTGGTTGAGACAGAGTCTCGGCCTGTCACTCAGGCTGGAGTTCAATGGCGGGATCTTGGAACACTGCGACCTCTGCCTCCCAGGCTCGAGGGATTTTCCTGCCTCAGCCTCCCAAGTAGCTGGGATTACAGTCATGTGCCTCCACTTCCAGATAATTTTTGTATCATTAGTAGAGACGGGGTTTCACCATGTTGGCCAGTCTGGTCCCAAACTCCTGACCTCATGATCCACCCGCCTCGGACTCCCAAAGTGCTGGGACTACAGGCGCGAGCCACTGCGCCCGGCCCATCTCTTTCTTGTATGTAACCTTTCTCTTGTGTGTAACCCTCATATCAGTTTCTTTCTGTTTGTTTTACAGACTGAAACACCCCACAGGATGAAGGATGGAAGAGCAGGATAAAGTTGTGTTAGGAAACAAGACACAGCGAGGACAGAAGCAATGATAACAGCTCCCCCATGTCTGAAGTTAGGAGTACCATGAAACCATTCAGAAGCCCATGTGAGGGCAAGGTCTCAAATTCATGTGACCACAGGACGAAAGATGAGGCCTTCTTCATCACAGGGAATGCATGGGCTGGGCCATTGGAGGCTGAAGACCCTCTCAAGTGCCCCGCTGACACACTTGCTGGAGCCGTGGGAGCCCAAAGACATGGCAATTGTGCGTCTGTAGAAATATGCTCAAACTCCCGTTGGCTTCCTGGCCAGGATCCATGCCCTCCCTCCTGTCCCAGACATCCAGTGCCTTCCTTGGTCCTCCCCACGGTTTCCTTCCCTGACTCTCAGAGTTGCCCCTACCAGGATACTGTACTCATGCCTGACTCTCAAATTTATTTCTACCTTTGGGCTCTTGCGTGTTACAGAATCTTTCAGACACATCTTAGCACTAACTGCCTATATTTAACACAATGTATGAAAAAGAAGTTTTATTAACTGCAGTGGGGTACAATAAAAGCTGCATAGGTTTGAATCCTGGCTCTGACACCATCTGTGCTAGTCAGAACCTCTGAGCATCTAGCCCTCCCTGTCCTCTTCTGTAAAATGTAATAAGCTGACCTCACAGAGCTGGGTTCAGAAAAAGACGATTATGCATGAAAAGACTCTGGCATGTAGTAAGCACAGAAACTTGACTAATTCCTTTGTTCTTCTTATTCACCTTTCCAGGAAAGTGGCTTTTCAAGTAGGAGTGAGCCACTTCTCCTGGCAGGGACACCCTGAACACCACAAACCTCTACTATGCTGATCTGAACCTGTTAATTCTAACTTCCAGATTTCCCAGGACCCAGAAAGCCACGCTGATGGCTCCAGAAGTTCTTCTCTTAGGCTGTCGGTCATAGGCAAAAACAACATCATCATCTTAAGTCATGCAAAGATGAGCTGAATGAGCACTTACCCAACTGCTAGAGCAGGACCCCAAAAGGACGGTCCTGAAGTTTACATGAGATCAGTTCAGGAGTCTGGGGTTTGGACTGGGACTCCTATCACAGTGGGCAGTGGAGCAAGGAAAGGGCTTGACAAAGAACTGTGTTTACGAGGATTGGGGTCGGTGAGCTGGCAGAGAACTTCCAAGGGAGAAGAGTCAGGCTCCACAATTCCTGAGTATTGTCACCCAACCCAGTGCCAGCCTAACACAAACCTCAAGAGCTCGCTGCCCAGGACATTCATTTGCTTCTTCTACTAGGATTCCAAAGGGTTGAATGACAGCAATAGGAATTATGTTCATACAAAAGATAACACAGCTTCTTAAAGTATGTAAAACCAAGTACTAGCAGATTAAAATTCTGAGGAAATCTTGAAAAAATATGGGTTATCTTAATGCTTAATACTTAGTCAATGTCAGGTGCCTTCTAAGTATTTTAAATATATTAACTCATTTAATCTTCAAAATAATTCTGCACATAGGCACCACTACACGGAACCATATTACAGAAGAAGAAAGCTAGGTAGGTTAAGGAGTTTTCCCAAGGTCACAAAGCTAGTAGTAAGTCATAAAATCTAGACTGAAACCCAAACAGCTTGGCTTCTAAGTCGTTGTTCTTCATCACCTCTTACAGAATATTCACATTTTTAAATGTGTGCCTTATATTTGGCAATAAAAAAAATTATGGGTTTCTGCCAAGTTACTTTAGCTTTAAAACATGTAAATGACAACTCAACTTTGAGTGCACCTAATGTTAACTGTTAAAAAATTCTTCAAGGGTCAAACACATTTTAATTCAAATTATTATTATATAATTGTAGATTTAAATGAAGTTATAAGGAACAATACAGAGAGATACCTAGTAGCTTTTACTTAGTTTCTCCCATACATAACATTTGCAAAACTGTAACACAATATCACAGCCAGAATACTGACATTGACACGATCCACCAATCAGAACTCCCCAGTCTTATTTGCACTCATTTGTGTGTGTATGTGTTTAGTTCTACGCAATTCTATCACATGTATACATTTGTGTGACTGCCACCACAGTCAAGATACAGAACAGCTCCATCCCACAAAGATCCCTAATTTTGCCATATAATACCCACACTCATAATCACTCTCCCCCTCATTCAACCCTCATTCATGGCAACAGCTAATACATTCTCATTTCTAAAACTGCCATTTTGAAAACATTATATAAATGCAGTAATACAGTGTGTAATCTTTTAAGATTGGCTCTTATCACTCAGTATACTTTCCTGGAGGTTTACTGAAGTTGTATTCACTTCTTGTACTGCTGAGTGGCATTCTATGATGTGAATATACTAGAGTTTGTTCAATTATTCACCCACTGAAGTACATCTAGATTGTATTCAGTTCTGGACTATTAAGAATAAAGATGCTATAAAGATTTGTACACAAGTTTTTATGTGAACATAAGTTTTTCTCACCCTGGAATAAATGCCCAAGGGTACAATAGCTGGGTTATATGATAGTCAAATGTTCACTTTTATAAGCAAGTATCAAACTGTTTTCTAGGGTTCCTACACCATTATACATTACCACTAGTAATAAATGAATGATACAGTCTCTCTACATCCTCATCAGCACTTGGTGCTGTCACTATCTTTCATTTTAATAATTCTAACAGATGTGCAGTGATATCTAATTGTGGTTTTAATTTGCATTTTTAATAATTAATGATGTTGAACACTTTTCACTTGTCATCTGTATATCCTCTTTGGTGAAATATCTCTTTGTGCATTTTGCCCATTTTCTAATTGAACTGTCGGTGTATTTTACTGTTGAGTTTTGAGATTTTTAATATATTCTAGATATAAGTCCTACATTGAACACATGATTTGTGAATATTTTTGAATATTTTTCCCAATCTGTATCTTGTATCTTTATCCTCTTTTTATCAGCTTCTGCAGAGCAAAAGTTTTAGGTTTTAATGAGGTCCAAAATATAAATTTTCATTTTCATAGATTGTACTTTTTGTGACAACTCTAGGAATTCTCCCTAGCTGTGAACCCTGAAGATTTGTTCTTATTTTTTCATAAAAAGTATTCTAATTTTATGTTTTAAAGCTAAGTACATGATCCAATTTGAGGGTTTTTAAAAATAAATTACGAAGTTTACATCAAAGCTCATTCTCTTTGTCAGTGAATGTTCAGTAACTCAAGAACCACTTGCTGAAAAGTCCCTTCCTCATTGAATTGGTTTTGCACCTTTGTCAAAAATCTGTTGAGCCTATTTGTGTGGGTTTATTTTTGTATCCTGAATTCTGTCCAAGTAAACTGTGTGTCTGTTTCTCCACCAGTATAAAACTATCTTGACTACTGTAGTTATATAGTAAGCCTTAGTAACGTATAAATTTATTTTTTCCTCTTTACTCTTCCTTATCAAGAATGTTTTAGCAATTTTAGGACCTGTGCCTTTCCACATACATTTTAGAATAATCTTATCTATGTCTATAAAAAACTTTGCTAGGATATTGGCAGGAACTGCATTCAACTTATAGATTAATTTGAAGTGAACTGACATTTATAGTAAGTTGAGGTTTTGATTCATGAACATGGTATGTCTCTTTATTTATTATAGTTAGGTCTTCTTTGATTTATTTCTCTCTTTCTTCTTCTACTCCTCTTTCTTGCTCTCCTCCTCCTCTTTCTCCTTCCCCTTCTCCTACTCCTTTATCTTCATCTTCTTTTTACAAGACCAGGTCTCCCTCTGCCACCCAGGCTGGAGTGCAATGGTGCAATCATGACTCACTGTGGCTGCCTCAAATCCTTGAGCTCAACAGAACCTCCTGCCTCAGCCTCCTGAGTAGCTGAGACTACAGGCACATACCACTGTGTCCAGCTAACTTATTTATTTACTTTTTTGATGGAAGCAGAGTCTTGCTATGTTGCCCAGACTGGCCTTCCTGGCTTCAAGTGATCCTCCCACCTCGGGCTTCCAAAGTGCTGAGATTACAGGTTGATTTCTTTCATCAACATTTAATAATCTGCACCACACGTATGCTATACATTACATATTTTGTCAAGTGTATAGCTAAGTATTTCATTGCATCTGGAGAGATTACAGATTATATTTTGTTTTAAATTTCCACTGCCAGTTATTGCCAGTAGATTAAAGTGTGATTTAATTTGTGTGTGTGTGTTGATCTTGCATCTCACAACCTTGTTGAACTCATTTATTACTTCTAAAAATTTTTTAGTAGACCCTTTGGGATTTTCTGTTGACAACCATGTCATCTGTAAATAGAGTCACTTTTGTTATTTTCTTTCCAACACATATGTCTTTTATTTCTTCTCCTTCTCTTATTGACGTATTACCTTATTACAAAAACTTCCAATACTTTATTTAGTAAGAGTTGTGAGAGCAGATATCTTTGTCTCATTCCAGATCTTAAAGATAAATCATTGTTTTCATTAACAAGTATGATGTTAGTTGTAAGCGTTCTATAGATGCTCTCTATCAAGTTGAGAGAGTTCCCTGCATTCCTAGCTTGCTGAGAGTTTTTATCATGATGGATGTTGGACATTTTTGAGTGATTTTTCTGAATTATATTTTTTTTATGTTGGACCTTCTTGAATATTTCAAATAAATCTCACTTGATCACAGTGCATAATTCTCTTCACACACTATTAAACTGAGTTTGCTAATATTTCACTGATAAGTTTTGTGCCTAAGTTCATGAAAGATACTGTTGTGGAGTTTGCGTGTGTTTGTGTGTGTGTGTGCTGTCTTTGTCAGGTTTTCACTTCATAAAGTGACTTGTGTTTGTGCCTTTTCTATTTTTGGAAAAGAATGTATTAAATCATTAGTCATTCTTCCTTAAATATTTCATAAAATTCTCATGTGCACATTTCTGAGCCAGGAAGATTCTTTTTCGGGAGATTTGGGCAGGAGTCTGTGGGCAGGAGTGGGGAGATCTTCCCTGTCCCTTGTTATTTGTTTGATGTAGTCTACAGGGTTCCCATTTAGTCAGAAATAAGAGTGGGCTTCCCTGGCCCCCCTCCACTGCTAGGCTGTGTTTTATGAAACACCAGACCTGGATCTGTTGGCTGAGGAGATATAAGGTGCCCTTTCACTATGTCTTTAGTCAGGCCCCAAACCTATTTGCCTTCTTCTTAGTACCTTTCAGAGTCCTCTTTTGGATATCTTTGCTATGATTTTCAGTGTTTATTGTTGTACTTGGGTGGGGTGGAGGGAGCAGGGAGAAACAAGTCTAGCAACTTCTCCATTGAAAGCCTCCAGAACACACTTTTGACTTTATAATGTTTTACCATGCAATACAAAAATGAGAAACCTGGTTATAATTTAATGAAATAACCAATAACATGTTCAGACAGTGGGATCTGTTTGCCCCATTTTCTTCGGTACTTATTTTCTGAGTACCTAATGTGTGCCAATAACAGGTCTAGGCTCTGTGTGTGCAGCTATAAACAAGACAGACAGTGTGCCCTCTGGAGCTAACACTTTAGTGGACAAGCCAGCCAATAAGCAAGCAGAAAATATATGTAAAAGATGAATTTTGGGTCATAATGAATGTCATTATGAAAATAAAGCAATTTCAGAAGCTGGTATAAGGCAGGGGCAAGGGGTGAGCAAGTGGGTACAAATTTTATATTCAGCCATTTCTTACTGATGAGGCCCATGGACACATCTCAGTGTCTCACCATGCTTCAGGAAATGTGATATCCTTGGGAACTGTACTATGACAGAAATAGTAAATCCTAAGGTAGCAAAGGTTTGGGTATCTAATCTTGGCCTTGCTATTTAACAACTACGCAGCTTAGGCAAATCATTTCCTCAACTACAGTTTTCTCTGTAATATGAGTGTAATCATGAAACATGATGCGAATATTTCCATAATTTCTAAAGCATGAGATATGGATTATATTCATTTGAAGCAAACTGGCAAAAGATCATATTGGTATTGGATAGGAATCATTTAATTCAATACTCTGTGATTTGTTCTAATTAAATATCATCCAATATTTCAGCCATTATACCCCACAGGAATCCTATACATTACCCTAAGGCCAAAGGGTACAGTTATCAAAACAAAAAAACAAGAGCTTCAATAAAATAATCAAACCTGTATTATTTTGAACCCTTCATTAAAGAAAGACAAATTACACATTATAGGATTAATAATATCAAGAAGAAAACTATGGGAAGAGCAGGGTTTCAAACATCCTATGTGCAGAACACATGCTTGCTTGGTGCGAATATAAGAATGAGTGAGGCTTAATGTCTCCCTCAAAGAAGGGGAAAAAAAGGATAATTCATATTCCTTAAGTTAGGGTTCAGGAAGAAAGACTGGCCTCAGGGAGCCCAAGGTGGAAAGGTAAGGTAGGAGTAAACAAAGAGACTACGGCCAACACAGGCTGCATTACCATAGCTTGACCAGTGTCAAATGTCTCACCTGGGGATACGCAAATGGGAAACAGAAAGGATGAAATTCAAATGCATGTCTGCCAGAAGCCGAGAACTGTATTCTTTCTCTTTGCAACTCAATAGAAGAGAAAAAACAAGCAAAACTATCTCTACCAGTAACAATAATGTAAGATGTAGTGGTCGGTGGCATAAGAGAGTGATGCTATTACACTTTACCTGAGTCTGCTCCTGGAAAACTGCAAATGTGGTACATATACACCATAGAATACTAGGCAGTCATAAAAAGAAGAATGAGGTCATGTCTGTTGCAGGGATGTGGATGACGTCAGAGGCCATTATCCTTAGCAAACTAGCGCAGGATCAGAAAACCAAATACCGCATGTTCTCATTAATAAGTGGGAGCTAAATGATGAGAACACATGAACATGTAGAGGGGAACACCACACACTGGGGCCTACCAGAGAGTGGAGGGTGGGAGAAGGGAGAGAATTGGGAAAAATAACTATTAGGTAATAGGCTTAATACCCAGGTAATGAAATAACCTGCACAGAAATCCCCCATGACACATGTTTACCTGTGCAACAAACCTGCACATGCACCCCTGAACTTAAAAGATAAATAAATAAATAAATAAATAAATAAATAAATAAATAAATAAAATTTTCACCATGAAAAGGAACTCCTCCATCCACCCTTTTGGTTCCAGAAAGTGGCTCACTGTGTTCCTGGAAATGAAAATTCTTCTGTGACCCCACTAACCAACCTGGACAGAATGCCTGATAAAGTGACTTAACCAACTTTAGTCAGGACCTCCTCCCCCAGGTCCCTAAACTTTGGCCCACTCAGTTTTGAACATTGGAATGAGAAACAGACCCTCATTAATAACCTCTCCTAAGAATTGGCTGATCTCAGGGAAATACATTCCCGGATCAACTGTTCAATCACTTGCTCATCCTGTGTACCCATGTCAGGTTCTTTCAAGCCTTATTAATCCTCCCTGTAAAAGAAAGCTCCCTTCTGCCTGACCTTTAAGACTCTTGCAGACCTTATAATCAAAATCTTTCCTATTCAAATGACTCCCTCCTCCTACCACAATTGCTAACTACCCCTATTGTAACAGTTCCCTCCTCCCATTACAATAGCCCCTCCACCTATTTTAATAATCCCCTTTCTCTTTTGCAACAATCCTCTTGAATACAGCTGTTTGTTATCTAACACTGGTTTTAATTTTTATTTGACAAAAGTTATAATGTAGAGCTAAGAACACACCCAGCCAGCAGGGTCAGGAAGGTGAAAGGAAGCACTTGGATTTTAGTGAGAACTGAAAACATTTCACTGGAGAAACCAAAGGAAAATGCTTTGGCAGATAGGTGTGATTGTACATGGGGATGAGTTTTGAAGCTGTTGTAAATGGTTAGTGAGAACGTTCAGGAGGCTTGATTTTCAGGTTTGTAAGGGAGCAGTAAGGGCTGACCACTGCAGTGATAAAGGGCCAGGACATCGTGGCAGAACCAGTCTTTACTAAAAATTAGAAATAAGTAAGAATCAGTTAAATGCTTGAACTATCCAACAGTACATCTAATGATGCAGCAGCACTGCAAACAATGTAGTGGAGTCTACTGGAAATTTTCCCCACTAGTGAATGTTTTGAGCAGTTAAATGAACACATGCAGAGAAAGAGGTGCACGAAAAGAAATGAACAAGTATCGACAAGTAAGGTAATTCAATACCACAATAGCAAAAATCACATTTGTACTTAAACGTAAAACGGATATTGCCTGGCCTAAATGTTTGTGCACTTCTAAAATTCATATATTAAAATTCTAACTGCCTAGCTGATATTAGGTGATGGGGTGTTTTAGAGGTGACTAGTTTGTAAGGGCTCTGCCTAGACATGTAAATATCTAAAAAGTGAAAGTAGTTTTGAAAGGGAGTAATTGGCAGAGGCTGGAAGCCTTTTGAAGTGTATGCTAGAAAAGTCCGTATTGCTGTAACAGACACAGCACAGGCCATGGTCTCATCCGACCAGAGAGCACACGTGGTAAACATAGGTGGTATTATGTGGGGCCATATCAACCAGTACACATAGTGCATGAGTCAGAAGATCACAGTGGCCTCCACCCAGATTTTGAAGATGGAACTTCTCGGAGCTTTAGGTGGATGATCCAGGCAGAGGGACACCATAAGGATGGGGTTACCACAGAGAGCCCCCACTAAAGCAATGCTCAATGGGGCTATAGGGGCAGGACCAACCCCACAGTGGGATTAGTCCCCTTCTAAAAGAGGCTCCAGAGAGCTGCCTTGCCTTTTCCACCATGTGAGGACACAGGGAGAATACTCAGTCTACAAACCAGGAAGCAGGCCCTCATTAGACATCAAATCTGTCCATGTCTTCATCTAGGACTTCCCAGGCTCCAGAACTGTGGGAAATAAGACTCTGCTGTTTGTAAGCCACCCAGTCTATGATATTTTCTTATAGTAGCCCAAACAAATTAAAAAGAAAATTGATGCCAGGAAGTAGGCATGCTGCTGCAACAAATACCTAAAACGTGGAAGCAGTTTCGGTACTGGGTAATAGGTAGAGGCTGTAAGAGTTTTGAAGCTTATGCTAGAAAAGCCTGTATTGCTGTTAATGAACTGTAAAGGGAAATTTTGGGGAGAGCGCAGAAGAGGAGCGCTGTAGAGAAAGCTCCAGTCTTCTTAGAACTACTGAAGTGGTTATGAACGGAATGTTAATAGAAATATGGTCAGTAAAGATCATTCTGATGAGGCCTCTGACGGAAAACAGAAATATAATATTGGGAACTGGAGGAAAGGTGATCCTTACTGTGAAGTCACAGATAATTGGGCTTACTTGTGTTTGTGTCCTTGTGTTTTGTAGAAG
Organism: Mandrillus leucophaeus; assembly: GCF_000951045.1. Classification (NCBI taxonomy): domain Eukaryota; kingdom Metazoa; phylum Chordata; class Mammalia; order Primates; family Cercopithecidae; genus Mandrillus; species Mandrillus leucophaeus. The sequence continues at coordinate 270,880 of NW_012105553.1, forward strand.
GTAGAACTTTGAAGCAATGATATAGGATATTTGGTTGAAGAAATGTCTAAACAAAGTGTTCAAGGTATGGCTCTTAAGGTTTTCCAATAAAATGTGAGAAGTCAGAAATGACTTAAAAAGAAATTTTAATTAATTTAGTTATTTTACTTTTAATGTTTTAGAGACAGGATCTCACTCTTTCACCCACCAGAGTGTGGTTCCAGCCTGGAAGAGTCACAGGCACCCAGCTGCAACCAATGAGAGTTGTGGCTTGGGCTGCACCAGCAGAGGTCTGAGGGTGGGGATGCCGGGAGCCTTCAGGGCCAACGCCTATCCCAGTGCATCCAGAAGATGGGATATTGAGTCAAAGAAGGTTATTCTTGAGTTTTATGATTTCATGTTGTTTGCCCTGTTGGATTTTGGACTTGGGACTTGTTTTTCCCTTATTTTTTCTCTCTTTTGGAATGGGAATGCCTATCCAATGTCTACCCCACCATTGTATTTTGGAAGCACATAACTTGTTTGATTTCACAGATTCACAGCTGGAGAGCAATTTGACTCAGGAAGAATAGTTCTTGGAGTCTCACCGTATCCAATTTAGATGATGCTTAGATGAGAATTTGGACTTAGACTTTAAAGTTGATGCTGGAATGAGTTATGACATTGGGGGTTATCAGGATGAAATAAATGCATTTTGCATATAAAAAGAACATGCATACTGGGGAGCCAGGGATGGAATGCTATGATTTGACTATTTGTATCCCCTAAAAAAATGTGTTGAAACCTAATCACCAATGTGAGATATTAGAAGTTGGGGCCTTTGGGAGATAATTAGGTCATGAAGGCAGAGCCCTCAGGAATAGAAGATGAATTAGCACCCTTACAAAAGGAGCCCCAGAGAGCTGACTTGCCCCCTCCCCCCATGTGAGTACACCACAAGAAAGTGCTGTCTATGAACCAGAAATGAACCCACACCAGACACCCAAACCAAACTGCTGGTGTCTTGGTCTTGGACTTCCCAGCCTCCAGAACTCTGAGAAGTAAATTTCTGTTGTTTATAAGTCACTTAGTTTATGATAATTTCTTAGAGACACCCAAATGGACTAAGGCAGATATATTTGTGAAGAAGGGAAACATTTAAAAATCATGATAAAATAAACAAAAAATAATTTTTAAAATAATAGTTTTTTTAAACAAGAAAAGAATCAAATATTAAGAATGGAGCAAATAGCAGCAAGTCTTAAAGGGAAGAATGTAGCTTCTAAAAGAAAGAGTTTAGGAAGACAAGGAGGAATTTGCTCAATATTTGTCATCCAGACTGTCATCCAAACACCCATTCTTTCTTTTCAGTGTAACCCTCTTTAATTTGGAATAAAATTTGCCAAAAAAACATTCCCCCAATCAATTTTTGCTTCTGAAATCTTGAATAAAATCTGGACCTTTTCATGTTTAGTTATTTCTTTTTTGGCAAAACATAACTTCTATTTAAAATAGAATATTTAAAGAAACGTTAAAAAGCTCAAAAAAGTTAAAGTTTTCCTTAAATTAGTAAGCTCATTCAAGTGCAAATAAATAAGAAAAGCATAACTAAAGTTTTGCTTTATGTCACATTTCTTTAAAATTTCAGGGAAGGAATGAAATCAGGCATATCGATTAGTGTAACACTTAGAAATCCCGAAAATAATGAATCCTAAAAGATTTTAAATGCACCCATACGTGCTATTATGTTGAGAAGAAGGCTATCTATAGTCAAATTATGTGTTGTAGATTTTGAAATTTTGTATTTCTAGTTTTCTTTTGACTCTTCAAAGTGAGTACCAATGGGATGAAATAAAATAAATATGAATTAATCGAGATAGAGGTCATGGGAAATATCTTATTTCTAAATATTCTATGTTGATCTTTTTAAAATCTACCTTGACATGTGTGTCTCTAGTCATCATCATATTTTCAATATCCATTATTTGTTTAACCACACACATTTATTTCATATTCTGTATTTACAAATGACAAAATCTGACTTTTCCATAGCTCTCTCATTCCATAAATTGATGTTTCTCTTGACACTTACTTATGGTGATTTGTTTCTTCCTCCTCATAATTTTTTTAATTGTAAAACCATATTCTTTAGAATTCTACGTGTAAAAATCCTGTGAATCTTGTAAGGCCAATGTCTTCCTTCAAGGAGAATATGTTTTTTACCAAGAAACTACTAGCACAGGACAATCTGAAATTGAATTTTAGCTTAGTTTTCAGGATGCACAGAGAATGAATGTAGGCACTGGCCTAGACAAAATCAGAATGGAATCTCTTGATGACTTATTTTTTCCCCACCCGGTTTGAAAGTCAAAACCAAATCAAGCATGTATCCCATAGTCTCCCTCTGAAGAGTGGACCATTTCTATAACTTGACCCCTGCAACTGTTACTCTTCTGGCAGCCTGGCCTGTACAGAGTATCTGGTGTCTCATTCTGCTCAGGCAAGCCTTGGGTTTTTCTTTCCTCCCCTACCCCATGTGTATAGCATGCTAACCCAGAATCAAGAGTTCTTATTAAAGTAAACTCCAGCACTGTTCACATTTCACCACCCTAGATCGTATTTTTCTCATCGCCTTTAGCATCTGAGGATTTACTTAACATTCTCACCTATTCAGACATTATTTTAAAATAAGTATGTGTATTTCACAAGTATTTTAGGTATTTTGTACTGGCAGTGTTTTCACACGTCCAGTCTACCATACTTTTGCACAATGTTCATCCTTTTAAACTTGGTGATCTAGTTTTTGTGTCCATTGCCCTATAGGAAGTGTTCTTGCCAAAGCAGCAATTACTTCCATGCTACTAAATCCATGAAACTTTTCTAGACTTCCTAGCAGAATTCAATGCAGTTGTCCAATAGCACTTTCTCAGAACATTCTCTTGAATTTCTCTGAGTCTTCTCTTACACTTCATGGCACAACATTTCCACTTGTCTTCTTTCTATATCTGTGGCTGTTCCTCTTTTGTCTGTGAGTGAAGACCCTCTTTCTTTACCTGATGGTAAAGTTCATAAATAATGATAAATAATGCTCATAAAGATCATAATTATATTTATAAGGGCATAAGTAAACTCCTGGAGCTCTCCTCCTCCTCCTCCTCCTTTACTCCTCCTCTCTCTCAACCACCTCCTCCTCTACTCCTCCTCTCCTTCCACCTCCTCCTCCTCCTCTATTCCTCGTCTCCTTATTCCTCTTCCTCCTCCTCTCCTCTTCCTCCTCCTCTTCTCCTTCTCCTTCTTCTCCTTCTCCTCCTTCTTCTCCTCCTCTTCCTCCTCCTCCTCCTCCTCCTCC